>NC_087204.1:28487728-28515228 GCF_015104395.2 Macrobrachium nipponense | reverse complement strand
AGTCTAAGCAAGAGAGAGAAAGCTGTCATCAGAAAAATAGTACTCTTTACAAGATTAATAGTGCTGAAGTAGCAACTATTATTATTATTACTATTATTATTATTATTTTTTTTTTTTGTTTTTTTTTTGCTCTATCACAGATCCTCCAATTCGACTGGGTGGTATTTATATAGTGTGGGGTTCCGGTTTGCATCCTGCCTCCTTAGGAGGATCTATCACTTTTCTTACTATGTGCACCGTTTCTAGGATCACACTCTTCTGCATGAGTCCTGGAGCTACTTCAGCCTCAGTACTTTTTCTAGATTCCTTTTCAGGTATCTTGGGATCGTGCCACCCCATTGCTCCTATTATTATTATTATTATTATTATGATTATTATTATATTATTATTATTATTATCGGAAGGTGAAGCCTATTCATATGGAACAAGCTAATCCAAAAGGGGCCACTGACCTGTATTTGAAGCTTCCCAAGAATATGGTGTTCATTTCGAAGAAGAAAGAAGGGTAAAGGCAAATACAGAAAGAAGAGATCTCACTTATTAAAGAAAGAAGAAAAAATTAATAAGTTAAGGAGAATAGTATTATGTTAGTAATGCAACGCATCTTCGCTTGAACTTTGGAGTTTGCAATTGCACGATATCTTCAGGGAGGAGTTTAGCAAATAACAATGGATTGAACTCTTTTACTGCGTCAGGATATAAACCAATAAGGGCTGATTAATTTACTTGTATCTCACCTACTCAATGAATTTTTGGGCAACTATTTCTAGATTTTAAACGTGTTATATTCAACGGTAAATAAGGTGGCCATGTTATTTTACCGTACAAACACATGGATATCATACTTTAAGATGTAATGTCGCGAATATTTAGTGGTAAATAAGAACTGTATTAAATTTTCATCATCAAGCTGTAAACTAATATGAGATTATTTATTCAAACGTGTTATATTTCACGGTGAACGAGATAGCCTCGTTTACCTTGCAAACATATGAGATAGCCTCGTTTACCTTGCAAACATATGAAATAACACATTATTTCATATGTTAATAGTCGTTAATAGTCAGGAGTGAACAACATGGTTATGTTCATTTAAATATAAACGTGTCCATTTACATATAAACGTGGTAGACTTGGCTGTACAGATTCCGTTGCATCACTTCACACAGGAACAATTGTGTATTGGTAAACGAGATATTAAATTATTTCAAAATTTCAACAAAGGTTATTTAGTAGTAAATCCCATTCAGTCACATTTCAAAATGAAATATATATTACTAGACAAAAGGCCTTGCTATTTAAACGTGTAAAACACACAGAATATATAGTGGTAAACAAAAGTACTTTGCTTATAAGGCGAACAAAATAAACAAAGTACTTTGTTTATAAGGCAAACAAAAGAAACAAATAACGTTGCTTATAAGGCAAACAAATAAACATAACTTTTACTTAAAAGGCAAACAAAATAAACAAATAACTTTGCTTATAAGGTAAACAAAATAAAAAAAATTACTTTGCTTTTAAGGCAAATAAAATAAACAAAGTACTTTAGCTTATAAGGCGCACAAAATAAACAAAGTATCTTAGCTTATAAGGCCAACAAAATAATCATAGGACTTTACATAAGAGACAAACAAAATTAAAGAAAAAAATAGTTTGCTTATAAGACACGCAAAATAAAAGTGCTTTGTTTATACGGCAAACATTATTTTAGGGTTAAGCGAAATAAGATGGTATGACATATACACAACAATGAAACTATCCTCTTTAAGGCACTGGGAATAAAAAAAAAATACCTGTATCTTCTGTAACTTTCAAAGCATTATTTAAAATATGGTCACAGTTGAAACATCACAATTAATAAAAATCATACTGAAACTAACATTGTTTATAAATAATAATAATAATAATAATAATAATAATAATAATAATAATAATAATAATAATAATAATAATGCTATCCAAGATATCATCTATAAAAATAACGAAAAATAACAAGAAGAGAAAAAAATTAAAATTAAGAATACATGCGAGTCCCTTGAAACTTCCATGCTGGTAATCCATCCCCCCACCCGAGACCAACACAACAACCTTCCCCCCCCCCCCCCCCCCCCCCCACCCCCCCCCCCCCCCCCCCCCCCCCCACAAACCCCCGCCTTCCCAGATCCAATTCCTTCCTTCCGATGACCTTTAGCTACAGCGTCCGAAATATTTTGTTCTGGCTCCCCTGAATAGCATCGGCCTTCCTGAATAATTGCAGACGCCCTCTCCTCCTCCTCCTCCTCCTCTTCCACCTATTCCTCCTCCTCCTCCTCCTCCACCCAGGACTAACGTACATCTAAGCTTGCCACAGCTTCCAAAATAAATCTTACCCAAACTAGTATACACTCAGACCACGAAAGGCTGCTGTCTCTTTGAGGAATCTAATTAAGACGGCTGGACCTTACATTCACTCGGCCGAAAGCCGCTGAAGAGGAGAGAGACGATCGCTATGCGTGAGAGAGAGAGAGAGAGAGAGAGAGATTCTGTTTGTGTTGCGCTGTTGCCAAATGGGGCTGGTTCCCTCGGTATTTCAGTCATTCTTATTATAATGGCCAACTTGACTAAATAGTACATAGACTTAAAACCTTTGTTTAAGTACAAAGTTTAACGGGGGATAATGAAAAGGTCCTCTAGGTACGTGGGCTCACTTGAAAGCTGCATTAAAACATGTGGCAGAAAGAGAGAGAGAGAGAGAGAGAGAGAGAGAGAGAGAGAGAGAGAGAGAGAGAGAGAGAGAGATACAAAATGTGAATTAGAGAAATCCCAGAGTCCAAATTCACCGTTCAATGTAAGGCGTAACCTTGAGTCATGTATTGTGTCTACACCTTTTAGGAAAATATTTAATTTTCCGGATAGAATGGAACCAGTTG
Source organism: Macrobrachium nipponense (assembly GCF_015104395.2). Classification (NCBI taxonomy): domain Eukaryota; kingdom Metazoa; phylum Arthropoda; class Malacostraca; order Decapoda; family Palaemonidae; genus Macrobrachium; species Macrobrachium nipponense. The sequence continues at coordinate 28,512,316 of NC_087204.1, read as the reverse complement.
GTTGGCAGAGAGAGAGAGAGAGAGAGAGAGAGAGAGAGAGAGTTGAGGTCGTTAGTTTAGAAGCAAGAAGTGTAAACTATAAATAATACGAGAAAACAGAGGAGCGGACACACACACTTCACTTACGACTAGTGAGTCTTCATTTAATGCTATTCAGTAGTTGGCTGAGTAACTGCAATGAGCCGTAACCACGATTTCTGCATATTTCAAAAAGCATAAAGAATTTGTGTGTAAGTGTATAAAGGGCTAGTATTCTTTATAAAGCACCTTCAGTCTGCTCGGTTCGTTAAAAGCAAGAAATAATCGCGTGTATAAAGGGAATGGAAACAGCTCTGAAGAATAGACCGATGCTGCCTCTTGTTCAATACTACGGCGACCGTTAGAGACTAGACCTACCTCAACTATTTTAAGATTGACGCAGTTATACTTTGCTGTTAGTAACTCAGTATCTCCTTTGGCACTGCTGATACGTAACTCTGCAGACAACGACAGCATATACCTTCGTAGATACAATCTGGGTGAACAACACTTAACGTTCGTAAGTACTCTACAATTCGAGAAAAACGCACTAATGCCCGCTGAGGATAGACTCCTGAAACCATTCTCTTCAAAAAAAGAACACGTCACAGAAGAAACACGTCCCTTGTAACAGTATGAGACAGATACAGCAGCCGCTGGGTTCCTCCCAATCTTCATTCCGGTCTATTTATAACCTCGCACTTGAACGCTTCAGTTGCATGATTGTCTGTTTGAAATATCGCCTTCCGCGATCAATATCTGTTGTTGTGTTTAAGTGACTTTCATTACACATTCATCCAGCGTGTTTCCGTACGCTAGATATACTGGCTTATATATAACCTGTAATATGGCTCCGTTCACGATAGAGTGCATTGTTGTATTGGCGCGAGTTTAACCGCCATTTTTGGACGTTGAAAACACGTCAGATCTATGAGGTATTATTTCCGATTTCAGTACTGAAGGCTACAGCGACGGAAATTTGGCAGAAACGGTCAAATAGCATCATTTTAGCATTTAAAGAAAGCAAAATAAGATTTTAAAAAAATAAAAATCGTAAACTGACGCCTACGTTATGCAAACTAGTACTAAAAGCTTAATTCATCTTCGATTTAGTTTGTTTTAAAACTTGCATTTAACTTTGAATTCAATTACGTTTCATTTGTTTTAAGACTATGATAGTCAAGAAAATGATTCAGCGCCTCAGTGGCGTGATCGGTATGGTCTTGACTTGCCACCTCGGTGGCCGCGAGTTCGATTCTCGGGCATTCAACTGAGGGTTTAGAGATGTGTATTTCTGGTGATAGAAGTTCACTCTCGACGTGGTTCTGAAGTCACGTAAAGCCGTTGGTCCCGTTGCTGAATAACCATTGGTTTCTTGCAACGTAAAAACACAAAACACACAAAAAGACAATGATTCTTTACATTGCGAGAGAAAAACAGTACACCGCTGGACAATCCTGAAAATAGGTGGAGCGACCTAAAAGAATGTCTAGTTCAAGAACACCACTCGAGTTCTGTCACCAGGAGCTGGTAGCGAGAATGTGGTTTACGTAAAATACTACAGTATTTCCTGAGCCACGCATTTCCTGAGATGCAGTGTTTCAACAATATGCAAATACATTCTTATAATGGCAACAACAGTGATGCAGCTAAATACAACAAAATTATAAAAAAATACAACACACACACACACACACACACACACTATATATATATATTATTATATGTATTACTACTTTCAAAAATGCATGTTTTCCCCTCTTGAAATGTCATGTAGATTGTGCAACATTTTTTCAGATTCCTAGATAGCTTAGAATAGGATGTTTTAAAATGTGTGTTCAGATTTCGCATTAACGTCTTGTAAAAGAAAAAATATATATAACGTAAAGAGAGAGATCCTTGTCTTTACACAAAGCTGCAAATGTTTAACTTTTATATCAGCACTTTAAAATTAGAGTCTGCGAGATCCGTTTGCGTCCCTGCTCTGTCAGCGCGTTTGATAATGAGCTCGACTCTTTTTACGTGGTCATCAAAAACATGTCAATCTTAATTATCGTTTACCCTCCGTTTCAATCGGGTACGTATCTGTTGAGCAATCTTGTCTTGTAGTGATGTATTTGCCGAGTACACGTGCATGTTACTCATTTCTTTATGTAAGATTGCGTCAGATTTCAGAACTTTCGAGAAGCTTTCGTACCAGAACGTATTTGTCATCTGCTATAGCCCAATTTCCGCAAGGAAGAGTATTCATTCGATCTTAAGACCTCGAGGACAGTTGAGATCTCCCTCCCTCTCTCTCGCTCTCTCTCTCTCTCTCACTCGACATCGAGATTAAATTAACGTAACGTAAATTTGGTCACTCATATTGTGAGAATTGTATATTTGATATTTCTTAGAATTTATTTAGTTTATTTAATTCTTTTGTGGAATCTGAACAAAACATTTCGTAACCGGCGCCTTGTTTTTTTGTGAAAGTGTAATAATTTACAAGAGAAGAAAAGAAGTTGGTATACCAAAAAAGGTAAAGTGTGTTATATTTTTATTAGTTGCAACTAATAATTGTTAGGAACAGTGGAATAACTAATAATGGATAGGGAGTGTGTTTAATTAATAATTGATAGGAACTGTTGTCTGTTAAGAAGGTTTGGTAAAAAAACTGTTGGTTACAGTGTTATGAAAAAGATTTACACTTTTACACATTACTGATATTTTTTGGTGTTGTGTCTGTTCGTTCCATTGTTTGTGCACTTATTCATTTTCTTATTGAAGTGTGTCTTTTTGGTTTTATATTTTCATTTACATTCACAATTTAATTGACTTAGTTATTTTCACTGCTTTATCATTGCACATTTAATTAAATTTAACACTTGTGAATTGATTTGCATTTACTTAGAATTCTTTTCAAGTTTTATTGTTTAGCACTTGTGAATTAATTTCAAAATTTTCAGTTATTGCCTAAACACTTTTGAATTTTGATTGAATTAATTTTCTTGAATTTTATGATAAATTAATTTTGATTTAAGTTTTACATAATTTGATTCAAGAATTAATTAAACTTTACTTGTGTTTTCAAGTAACAGTAATTCCCTGATATTGTGAATTTCACTTATAAATTTTGAATTTAATAATAAATTTTTGTATTTAAAATTTTTTATAAGTGTTTCTTTATCTTACACCATTATAAATATATATAATTATGACTATATTTATGATAGGTAGAGACATGAGTGGTAATTGATTTGCTTTCCTTCAATTTTCTTGAAGTGACTTAGAACCAGGGAAGTACTTAGACTTCTGAAATCAGGGAAATACTTAGAGTTTGAAAGTTGTTGAAGGAGTGATTGCCCTTTGATTGAATTAGTTACTTACAAGATTACCTCACACCTATTTTGATGAACTTAGTCTGATTTTCTGCAATACTGGTAAGTGTTAAGGGATCACTGTTGCCTTTAGTGTATTCAGTCGTTTAAACGTGTTATGAGGGTTCAGGTGTTTGGCTTTTGGTGAGGTAATAATTGATGCAAGGTAACCAGATACTTGGCACTCGTAACATTGTTAATGGTGCCCAGACCCGGGAAAGCAAATTTCATTATCACTCTAGAATATACTGGTGGTGTTAGGGATATATTTTGTTAGGAGAGTGACCATATAATTTTGTTTGCATTTATTGTATTGAATTATTAAGTTGATAACTTAGAGGAAAATGGCTCAGTTCAATGTTCAGGAATTTTTAGCAGCTCCTTCCGTCCAAGTTTTGTCTGAAACCACTCTGTCTAGAGCACAGTGGAGCGCTTTAGCAGAGGCATGTGGTGGTTATGTGTCTACTAGTATGGTAAAGGCACAAATAAGATGTATGCTATGGAATCATTGATAAACTCTGGTAGAATAACTGATGAAGATGAGTTAGAATTGGCTCAAGAGTTGTTGAATGTAGCACGTGCTGATCTCATAAATAAGCAAGCGAGAAAAGAAAGAGAAAAGTGATGCAGAGTTAGAGCTTAGACGCATTGAAGCAGAAGAGAATTTGATTAAGCTAAAAATGCTTGCTGAAAGAGAGAGAATGCAAGCTGAAAGAGAAAGAATAGACAGGGAAAAACAAGAAAGAAGAGAAAGAGAAGAAGAAAAAGCAGCAGAAGAGGAAAGAGAAAGAATAAAAGAGGAAAGAGAAATCGCAAGACATGAAAGGGAAATGGAATTAATAAGAGCTAGATCCACATTACCTGTAACACCGTCTAACCCTAACCTAGGTAATCAAGACCCTGTATTTGATGTAGTGAGAGTACAGAAGTTAATCCCTAAGTTTTACTGAAGAAGCTCCAGATGAGTTTTTTGATCACTTTGAGAAAGTGGCTTCAGGTATGGGATGGCCAGAGGATAAATGGTCAGTGTTTTGCTACAAAGTGTCTTGATTGGTAAAGGGAGAGAAGTGCTTATCTAGCCTTAACAGCTGATCAGTGTAAAGACTACAACGGTACTTAAACACAGTGTGCTACAAGTTTACCAGATGACCCCAGAGTACTACAATGAGAGATTCAGAAATTTAAGAAAAGATGAGAAGGGAACCTTCTTAGATTATGCTTACAAAGTGAGAAGGTGTTTCAAACGTTGGGTAGAAGCTGCTAAAGTTAAAACTTTTGATGAGTTAGAAGAGTTACTTGTTCTTGAACAGTATCTTAAGGGAATTCCTGAACATATAAGAGCTTATTTAAGAGAGAGAGAATTGTGAAGAAAACTTGACAAAGCCGCTACACTTAGTGAAGATTACAATATAATCAGTAGCAAAACGTAATTACAATGTCAAGTACCAGAGTCAAACAACGCCCAGGTTTTAAGTCTTTTCCAAATAACAGGAACAAATTTAACGGGAAACCTTCAAGTGATACTACTAAGAGTACACAAGGTAATACAGCTCAGCAAATTAATCGTGTAAATCCTCATCCAGTCTTTCAAGACAGTTACAGAAACCTAATGTTGTCTGTTTCAAGTGTGGAAGAGTAGGGACACTACAGTCAAGATTGTTACCGGAATCAACAGCAGTCAAAACCAGTTAGTCAAGTTGTGAAACAAACTACGAAGAGCAGTGTGGGAAAGAATCAGACTCCAGAGAAGAATGAAAACTAAACAAGCTGAATGTTTAGCAACCAGTGGAAATGGTTACCTCAGCAGTGAGTGTTAATTAAGCAGTGTGGAGGCTTTTAAGCCATATATCTATGAGGGTATGCTGTCAAACTCAAGGAGGAAGTATGCAGGTACCAGTCAAGATATTACGTGATACAGGGAGTAACCATAGGTGGTAGGTACGTACGGTGGTTCTCACCCTCAGTTGGAGGAAGAGTCTCACAGGAGATTCAGTTATTTTGAAGGGTATAGGAGGAGAGAAGTAACTCCTATATGCCGCTTACACCGTCATGTAAATTGGTGACAGGGAATGTTGATTTTGCTGTAAAGGACTCACTGGCTGTGGAAGGTATACATGTTCTGTTGGGGAATGAAGTTGGTGGTGTGCCATTTATTCCTTGTCCTGTAGTGACAGACAAACCATTGAGGATTAGTCCTACAGAAGAGTTGGAGAAGAATAACCCCCACTGTTCCTAGTTGTGTAACTACCAGAAGTATGAAGAGGACTACGACTATAAGTGAAGAAACTGAGGATTTACACACCCAAGAAGGATCAAGTGAAGGATCTTTGTGCTTAGAAGAATTATTCCAGGGAAGTGAAGTTTCCCATAGATGCTGGACCAAGAAGAGATTTCCCAAGAAGATGAAGAAGACGACAACGAAGAAGAAGAACCTGATGTTCCGAAGAGACTCCGAGTAGTCAAAGTGTTGCTGAAGACAGTAGTGAAACTACAGTAGCTGAGTTAGCAGATATTGAGAATTCAACCCTTGAAGTTGGTCAAGTGACAAGAGAGAAGCTGATGGACTTGCAGAAGAAGGATGCATCGTTAACTGATTTGTTCTTCAGAGTTGTTGATCGAGAAGAGATGCACAAACTCCTACCTGTTACTATCTGAAGGAAGGTTTGCTGATGAGGAAGTATAGACCTACAGATATACCAGGAGATGCTGTATGGGGCGAATATCATCAAATTTTGATTCCATATTCATTGAGAAAGCAAGTGGTTTGCAGTAGCTCATGAGTCTGGACATATGGGAATCAGGAAGACTGTGGAGAAGATCATGAAATATTTTTTCTGGCCACCTGGGACTTCACAGAGATGTTAGCAGGTTCTGTCGTGAGTGTCATACCTGCCAGATAGCTGGAAAACCGAAGAAATGAAAACCATCAAGAAAGCCCCCCTACAACCTATAGAAGTTAGAGGAGAAACCCTTATTTAGCAAAGTGATTATTGATATGGTTGGACCATTGCCGAAGACAAAGAAAGGAAATGAGTATTTGTTGACATTAATGTGTCCAGTGACAAGGTATCCAGAAGCAATCCCTGTTAGAAACATATCTGCCAAGATAGTTGCTGAGAAACTTGTGGAGTTTTTCCTCAAAGTTTGGAATACCAGAAATTGTACAAAGTGACAGAGGAACAAACTTTACTTCAAAGTTATTACCAGGATGTGATGAATTTGTTAGGGGGTGAAACAACAGTTATCAACCGCTTATCATCCAGAAACTCAAGGTGCCTTGGAAAGGTTCCACCAGACATTGAAAAGTATGCTGACAAAGTATTGTTCTGAGTCAGGGAAGAGATGGGATGTTGGTTTACCATTAATGTTGTTTGAAGTTAGGAGTGTCTTACCAAGAAAGTATGGGATGTTCACCTAATGAGATGATTTTTGGAAGAGAAGTTAGAGGACCGTTGAAGATTCTTGCAGAAAATTGGGAAGAAAATCAAGAGGAAAGCCAAGCAGAGTATGTGAAGAACTTAAGGAAGAGGTTGAAAGAGATTAGAAAATTCTCTTTAGAAAACTTGAAAATGAGTCAAGAGAAAATGAAAAGGAGATTTGATGCTAAGGCTAAGCTAAGAAGTTTAGTGTTGGTCAACAAGTGTTAGTGTTCTTACCTGTCAAAAGAGATTTCCCCTCACTAATAAATTTCAAGGTCCTTACAAGATAATTCAGAAGTTAAGTGATAGAACGTATGTGGTTGAAACACCAAAGAAGAAAGAAGAAGAAGACGGAAAGATACATGTGAACCTCTTGAAACCTTATTTCTCAGAAAACTAAAACTGAAACTGTGTCAGTAACCCAGACAACTTTATCTACAGAAGATGATGATGGCTACGAATTGGGAGCTGCAAGCAAGATGAATAATTCTTCAATTTGGAAAATTTGGAGGATAAACTGAAACATCTGAGTGTTGAACAAGGTGAAGACTTAAGTGACGTAATTAGAAGTTTTCCAGAAATTTTTTCAGATGTGCCTAGACGTACTGATCTGACCAAGCATGAAATCAAGATTCAAGAAGATGGAAAACCTTTTCAAGCAAAGAGCCTATCGCTTATCACCGTATCATCGAGATGTTTTTGAAGAAAGAAGTTGAGTTATTTGCTGAACATGGATTAGCAGAACCCAGTTTTTTTTCAGTTCAAGTCAACTTCAGTTCTCCATGTGTGTTGGTGAAGAAACCAGATGGTTCATTTAGGATGTGTACTGATTTATAGGAAGCTGAATTCTATCAGTGTGGCTGATAATTATCCTTTGCCTCTTATAGATCAGTTACTTGATAATATTGGGCAAGCCAAGTGTTTGTTTCCAAGATAGACTTGTTGAAAGGATATTATCAAATTCCCTTAGATGAGAATGGCGAAGCTGCTGTCAGCTTTTATTACTCCTTTTGGACTATATCAGTATACTGTTCTGCCGTTTGGTCTGATGAATGCACCCGCAAACATTTCAACGAGTGATGGATCAACTGTTAGGATCAATAGAAGGAGTAGGTGTATTACCTAGATGACATCGTGATTTACTCTACAAACGTGGGAAGAACATCTGAAGATTCTGAAGACAAAGTTTCAAGAAACTACAAGAAGCAGGATTAACAATCAACTTAGAGGAAGAGTGAGTTTGGAAAGGCAACTGTACAGTATCTTGGGTTTGAAGTTGGGAAAGGCCTTCTTGCTCCAGTAAAATGCTAATGTAGAAGGTATCCGTAAGGCTACCCGCCCCACTACTACCAGGAAACAGCTACAGAGATTTTTAGGCATGGCTGGTTTCTATCGTCGTTTTTGGCCAAACCAAATTTCTCAGCCGTAGTAGCTCCCTTGACAGACTTGACTAGTCCCCAAAGCTAAGTTTATTTGGACTCCAGAGTGTCAAGAAAAATACCTTTGAGAAGGTAAAAGCCATTTTAACTTCAAGACCAGTACTTCAAGCTCCAGACTTCGACAAGAAATTTGTGATACAAGTTGATGCGTCAGACTGTGGTGTTGGAGCTGTTCTACTTCAAGAAGATGAAAATAATATCTACCATCCTGTATGCTTCATGTCTACAAAATTGAAAAAAACATCAGAAAGTATATTCAACAATCGAGGAAGGTAAAACTTAGCCTTAATCACCGCATTGAAAAAATTTGAAGTGTATGTGAATAGACCTAGGAATGAAGAAATTGTAGTGTTTTTTCTGATCACAATCCACTGTCATTTATCCAGAAAATGAAAAATCACAATCAAAGACTGAGCCCCAGGTGGTCTTTGTGCCTGCAACAGTATAACTTGAGAGTGCAGCACATTAGTGGCAAAAAACAATGTAGTTGCTGATTATTTATCTCGTTGCGAATCGTTGGATTCAACACCGTGATAAAAAATCTTCTGGGGGGAGGTAATATTATATATTGCTACTTTCAAAATGCATGTTTTAACCCCCCTCTTTTTTGAAATGTCATGTAGATTGTGCAACATTTTTTTGTTTTTTTTTTTTTTTTTCAGATTCCCTAGATAGCTTAGAATAGGATGTTTTAAAATGTGTGTTTTTTCAGATTTCGCATTAACGTCTTGTAAAAGAAAATATATATAACGTAAAGAGAGAGATCCTTGTCTTTACAAAGCTGCAAATGTTTAACTTTTATGTCAGCACTTTGAAATTAGAGTCTGCGAGATCCGTTTGCGTCCCTGCTCTGTCAGCGCGTTTGATAATGAGCTCGACTCTTTTTACGTGTCATCAAAAACATGTCAATCTTAATTATCGTTTTACCCCTCCGTTTCAATCGGGTACTATCTGTTGAGCAATCTTGTCTTGTACGTGTATGTATTTGCCGAGTACCCACGTGATGTTACTCATTTCTTTATGTAAGATTTGGCGTCAGATTTCAGAACTTTTCGAGAAGCTTTCGTACCCAGAACGTATTTGTCATCTGCCTAGCCCAATTTTCCGCAAGGAAGAGTATTCATTCGATCTTAAGACCTCGAGGCAGTTAGATCTCCCCTCCCTCTCTCTCGCTCTCTCTCTCTCTCTCACTCGACATCGAGATTAAATTAACGTAACGTAAATTGGTCACTCATATTGTGAGAATTGTATATTTGATATTTTTCTTAGAATTGATTTAGTTTATTAATTTTCTTTTGTGGAATCTGAACAAACATTTCGTAACGGCGTTTTTTTCCTTGTTTTTTTTGTGGAAAGTGTAATTTTTTACAAGAGAAGAAAAAGAAGTTGGTATACCAAAAAAAGGTTAAAAGGTGTGTTATATTTTTATTAGTTGCAACTAATAATTGTTAGGAACAGTGAATAACTAATAATGGATAGGGAGTGTGTTTAATTAATAATTGATAGGAATGTTGTCTGTTAAGAAGGTTTGGTAAAAACTGTTGGTTACAGTGTTATGAAAAAGATTTACACTTTTACACATTACTGATATTTTTGTGTTTGTTGTCTGTTCCATTGTTTGTGCACTTAAAATTCATTTTCTTATTGAAGTGTGTCTTTTGGTTTTATATTTTCATTACATTCACAATTTAATTGACTTAGTTATTTTCACTGCTTTTTATCATTGCACTTTTTAATTTAATTAAATTTAAACACTTGTGAATTGATTTGCATTTACTTAGAATTCTTTTCAAGTTTGTTTTATTGTTTAGCACTTGTGTAATTAATTTCAAATTTCAGTTATTGCCTAACACTTTTTTTTTTTGTTGAATTTGATTGAATTAATTTTCTTGAATTTTATGATAAATTAATTTGATTTAATTTTACATAATTTGATTCAAGAATTAATTAAACTTTACTTTGTTTTCAAGTAACAGTAATTTTCCCTGATATTGTGAATTTCACTTATAAATTTTGAAATTTAATAATAAATTTTTGTGATTTAAAATTTTTATAAGTGTTTTCTTTATCTACACCATTATAAATATATATAATTATGACTATATTTATGATAGGTAGAGACATAGAGTGGTAATTGATTTGCTTTCCTTCAATTTTCTTGAAGTGACTTAGAACCAGGGAAAGTACTTAGACTTCTGAAATCAGGGAAATACTTAGAGTTTGAAAGTTGTTGAAGGAGTGATGCCCTTTGATTAATTTAGTTACTTACAAGATTACCTCACACCTATTTTGATGAACTTAGTCTGATTTTCTGCAATACTGGTAAGTGTTAAGGGATCACTGTTGCCTTTAGTGTATTCAGTCGTTTTAAACGTGTTATGAGGGTTCAGGGTTTGGCTTTTGGTGAGGTAATAATTGATGCAAGGTAACAGATACTTGGCACTTCGTAACAATATATATATATATATATATATATATATATATATATATATATATATATATATATATATATATATATAAGTTATACAGACAGGTTGATAACATTAACTTCCTTCCAAACTCTACAAAAGGAGCAAGAAAACACACCCCTAAAATATTACCTAAATAAATAAATGAATAAAATCACAACAGCTCTTCATAACCCAGGGACACTTTCCTAAAAACCATCGCTATTTCACGCGTCTTCAGGCTCCTTTTTAATTATAAATTGACGTCACTTCCGGAAACCAAAAATATATATAAAAAAAATTCCAATAACACGAGCGACGGATTTCGCCACTTTATAAAAAAAAATTCCTGCTGGTCGAGAAAGAGACGAATGAAAGGAAAGAAACGGGATTTAAAATGACACCAAACTTTATGGATTATTTTTCTCAGCTGCTGTAGATATATATACATATATACTCTATATATATATCACACATATCCACTGGTGAAAAATAATAGACGGGGTGTAGGTCCTGACCGGTTTCGACTTTATTTTCAAGCCATTGACGAAAGACTGACACATAGTATTAGAAGTCACAAATACATTATTTACTATAAAGACAGTACTGACGAACATACACACAACCGTTTGAGACTGCAGATCCACCCACAGACAGATATAAAATTAAATATATATATATATATATATATATATATATATATATAGTATATAATATATACCATATATATATATATATATAATACGTACATACATACATTTTATACATTATAATTTTTTTTATATGCATGCATGCGTATATATATAGATATATATCTATATATATATATATATATATATATGTATAGTATATGTTATATATATATATATATATATATATAAATTTTATGTATGTCTGGGGTATAATATAAATATGGTTTGTGACTGTTAATCATGGAACTTTTTTCTATTGCTGAGTAAAACGTCTCATTATTTATTAATTCAATTTGCAATTTTTTGTGAGTCAAATGTACACCTCAGCAAACTATCTTAGGAGATATTACTGAATCCCATTTTCTGCTTCTTTATCACGCAGTTTAATTTCCAAATTTCCATATACGGACTTAACTCCCCCCCCCTTTTTCCTTTATCTTTTTTTTTGAAAAATGTAGACCGATAAGGCCCCCGAGTGGGGGGCCCCTTTAAATACGATATATCGGCATCATTAAGAAAAAATGAAGCGGGGGGTGCTGTAGGTGGCGATAAAAAAAAATTGAACGCGGCCATTAATGAATTCTCGTTAATTAACTCTTAAAACATAAAAAATAACGCCATTTTTCTTGCGAATTCTGATACACACACACACACACACACATAAATATATATATAATATATATATTATATAATATATATATATATATATATATATATATATATATATATATATATATATATATATATATATATATATTATATATATATATTATATATATATAATATATATTATATATATATATATATAATATATATATATAATATATATATTATATATATATATTACTCATAATACTGTTGTCATGGCAATTATGGAGACTCCTATTCACTTACAGACTAATCACGTTTAATACAGTGATTTAAACATGAAGTCATTTAAACATAAAAATTTTGCAAGAATCAAGACAAATATTTTAAATTATCTCGCAATTTCATTTTATTCCCTTTACATACCGGTCTTTGAGTTAATGCATCTTTTAATGCATTTTATGTGCAAAGTATTCATTCCATACACATTAAATGTAGCAGGCAGGCCCAATCTATGTCGTAATCATTAAGTAAATCTAACATGTTCCCAAAATGTTAATAATTTTATTTCCATGATGACTCTTATTGACAGTTAAGTAACCTTATATTTATCAAGTCTTAACTTTATTATGACTGCTTTTACAGAAAGTCTTCTCGTCTTCCTACACGATCGAAAACTTCGATTTCTCCATCGGAGAGGTAATAGCGGCTCAGTGGCGTGGTTGGTTTGGTGTTTGCTTCTCACCACGGTGGTCGCGGGTTCGATTCTCGGCCATTCCATTGAGGAGTGAGAGATGTGTATTTCTGGTGATAGAAGTTCACTCTCGACGTGGTTCGGAAGTCACGTAAAGCATTTGGTCCCTTTGCTAAATAACCACTGGTTCCATGCAACGTAAAAACACCATACAAACAAACAAAAAACAAACATCGGAGAGGTAAGTAGAAGGGAGTGGGAGGAGAATAATTATACAATTGGTAATTACATTCATGAATGTTCCTAGTGGCCCCATTTACTGCATTATACAAAGGTTGAAATAAAAGTCCACTCGTACCCAAAATAATCAGGCTACGTTTGTTTCTTTTTTTACAATGCGAATATATATATATATATATATATATATTATATATATATATATATATATATATATATATATATAGAATATAAAGAATATTAGGTCTTCCATCAAAATACGTCACTTGAGTGTTATGCCAAGCATACAGACATAAGGCCCTTTCCCACTGGGGTCTTCAAGGAAGCATCAAAGCTTCTGTTCAGCTTGTGACTATCGTAACAATATTGCCATAATGGAGGTACTTGGAGAGTAAGTCTGACTATCGCAACAACATTGCCATTATGGAGGTACTTTGAGAGTAACTGAAACTTTTACAATCAAATTGCTAGCAGCAAGGATTAATCCCTTTTTCTTAAGGGGATTTAGTCCATAAATACATCCATTTTTCTCGGGGATTTAGTCCACAAATTCGGAAATTTTCGAAATGCCAACTCGACAAAATCCTGAAAGCAATTCGCCCGGCATATCTTTTGACAAACTTTCTCAAATTATAACCAAAATGTATTTTAGAAAGTAAAAAAATAAAATTCCCGGGAAAAGTCATTTTTTTTTTTTTTTACTTTTTAGTTTTACAAAAATGTAATAACAATTTGAAACCTCCCTCCAGACTTATACAGAAAAAAATATATATTTTTAACGTTTTCATTCTGAAAGAGTGATTTTTTTTGTTTGCATATTTTTCCCTAGAAAAAAATGACACGGTCTAAATTCGTTTAGCTAAATTTCAGAATCCGGATGTACCAAGTGTAAGCCTACAACTCAACAAAAAGGGGAAATGTCAATATATGAAATTTCTCTCTCTCTCTCTCTCTCTCTCTCTCTCTCTCTCTCTCTCTCTCTCTCTTTCCAAATAAATAAATAAATAAACTAAACTATATATAAATATATACATATATATATATATATATATATATATATATATATATATATATATATATATATATATATATATATATATATACTTATACCATCCAATACTAACACAACCACGCGATTTTCAGAGAGCTATAGCGAAATCTAAAAAAGTCAACCGAGTTTTCATAAATCCCGGACTTTAAATTATTCGCGAAATCACAAAATCGCGCGACCCATGCCTACAAGAGGACAAGGGACCAGATGACCTGGTACACGAAACTCAAAAGAGGACCAACAGGCCTCCCAAACGTCCATTTGGCAAATCAGAGTCAAATGTGTGTGTGTGTAAGTTTGTGCTTTCGTACTTTCGACAGTGATGGAACCTTAATTCCTTTCCTTCCATCTATCTATCCCCCTCTCTCTCTCTCTCTCTCTCTCTCTCTCTCTCTCTCTCTCTCTCTTTTCAAGTAATATTGTCTTTTTCCTTCTCCATAAGGTTATTTGTTTTTGTGACAGGGAAACAGAGATGGGCATCATCGACTATAGACGTAACTGGCCTTCTCTCAACGCCATTTAAGAGACGGGAAGGGAACGCACAGGAAGCTAGAGGATTCTATAGTCGATAATTAAATACCCTCGATAGTGATTTTCTCATTCCTTCTTTTCTCTTTCCGTTGACATTATAGCCCCTTCAATCAGTCCCCCTCCACTTCCTTTCCGTCCCCTCTCCTCTCCTTCCCCTACCCCTTCCACTCCCTCCCCCTCGCCTGCCTACTCCCACCCCCTAAGAACCTAACGTGGTCCTTACTCTCCCCATCTATAAAATAACAATTAGCCCACCTCACTAAATTCGACAATGTCAATAGGTGCACCAAGTATGGAGAATTACTCTCTCTCTCTCTCTCTCTCTCTCTCTCTCTGAGGGTCCCAGGAATACACTGGGGTATTGATAGGGATGTGGGGGGGGGGAAGAGGGTTAAAACGGAGGGACTCTGAAGGCATTATCCAAAGGGATTTGGCTGTCAATGATAACTCTCAAATGATAATGAACTTGAGACTTGAAACTTTGTTTGTGGCAGCACGCCAGAAGTGGCTGGCTATGGCTGCTGCTGCTCCGAGAGTTAGAGAGTTAGACAGAGAGAGAACTAGTTAAAGGAGGAAGTAGTAAACAAGTGAAGATCTAGTTAGACAAAGGAAGAACTAGTTAGACAAAGAAAGAGTTAGTTAGGCAAAGGCAGAACTAGTTAGACAAAGGAAGAATTAATTAAAGGAAGAACTAGTTAAACAAAGGAAGACCTAGTTAGACAAAGGAAGAATTATTTAGACAAGGAAGAATTATTTCAAGAAGAACTAGTTAGACAAAGGAAGAATTATTTAGTCAAATAAAGAACTAGTTAGACAAAGGAAGAATTAATCAAAGGAAGTAGTAGTTAAACAAAGAAAGAGTTAGTTAGACAAAGGAAGTTAGACAAAGAAAGAGTTACATAGACAAAGGAAGAACTAGTTAGAGAAAGGAAGAATTAATTAAAGGAAGAACTAGTTAAACAAAGGAAGACCTAGTTAGACAAAGGAAGAATTATTTAGTCAAATAAAGAACTAGTTACACAAAAGAAGAATTAATCAAAGGAAGAAGTAGTTAAACAAAGAAAGAGTTATTTAGACAAAGGAAGAACTAGTTAGGCAAAGGAAGAATAATCAAAGGAAGAACTAGTTAAACAAAGGAAGACCTAGTTAGACAAAGGAAGAATTATTTAGTCAAATAAAGAACTAGTTACACAAAGGAAGAATTAATCAAAGGAAGTAGTAGTTAAACAAAGAAAGAGTTAGTTAGACAAAGGAAGAACTAGTTAGAGAAAGGAAGAATAATTAAAGGAAGACCTAGTTAGACAAAGCAAGAATTATTTAGTCAAATACAGAACTAGTTACACAAAGGAAGAATTAATCAAAGGAAGAAGTAATTAAACAAAGAAAGAGTCAGTTAGGGAAAGGAAGAACTAGTTAGACAAAGGAAGAATTATTTACACAAAGGAAGAACTAGTTAGACAAAGGAAGAACTATTCTGACAAAGAACAGTTAGACAAAGGAAGAACTAGTCTGACAAAGAACTACTTAGACAAAGGAAGAACCAGACTCATCACTACAAAACGAACTAAGCGTAGACACACACAGGTTGAACACAAAATGGTAACAATAACATTACAGTTAATTTCCAACCTAACAAAACAAAGATTCCAACATTTAATTTTTCAGCATTGTATACCTGCCTGGAATCTGAAAGGTATAATTGGGGTTGAATATCAGTGCATGATACAACTAGAATTCAAAAGAACATGACTAGCTTTTCAAAAGAACACATTGAGAACCACGAGCGAACAAATACGACAAAGAATCACACAGACTCTCAGGTGGACAAAACAATAACAGGGATCTCCACATAGTATTCACTAAGAATCTTCCAAGTGTGACAACATAGAAATGAAATAACAGTTATTATTCTCCAAATTCGTGTAAAACTATTAAAAATAGACAAAGAACTCTGTCATGGTAAAAAAAAAAAATCTTGGCTTCTCGTGGTCAGGTCGGCAACATGACCTCGTCGTGATTATAGTAAGCCGGGTTCGCTTCCCGCTACCGGACATCATAATTTCTTCATATATTTCTTGCAATTGGATCTCAAGCCTTTCTAGTGATAAGTGTATCCAAAAAAAAAGCGCGAAGAATTCTAGAACTTAAAGAGGGCATTGTGGCTATTACATTTACATATGTATCTGGTAAACAGTGACTAGGAGATTCTACATATTATCTTGTCATTTGTTTAACGAATAACAAGAAATTATATAATTAATGTATAAATTATAGCCATTATCACCGAAAACCATCCGTAATTTATATATAGAACAAGACGAAAAACATAAATAAACTTGGTACGCCAGTTGCCAGACAAGAAAATTACAAAATGTAAAACAAAGATAAAAAAAAACAGTAACATGAAACAACTAACTTCCTGTATTTCCCCAGCTGAAGGTATTGGTAATATAGCTTCCGTTTTGGATTGGAGTTGGAATATAGAATTTGGGCCAAAGGCCAAACACTGGAGTCATTCGCAGTTTTAAGGGATATTGAAAGTAAAAGGTTCGAGAGGTGTAACAGGAGGAAAACCTTTCACAATTGAACTAGGAAACAAATGTCAGGAGAGGGTGGAAAGTAAGATGGTTGCGAGAGAATATGAACGGAGGTACAGTAAAAGGAATGAAAGGGGGTTGCAGCTAGGGGCAAAAGGGACGCTGCAAAGAACCTTTAGTAATGCTTACAGTGCACAGCAGGAGGTGCACTCCCGGCAGAGCAACACACAATTTAAAAAGTTGAAAATTAAAAAACCAACCACTGGCTTCGTAATGAAAATAACACCAACCGCCATTTCATCCAGAAAAACAAAAGAAAATCACATAAAAGGAAATAGACTTAGCAATTAAGTAAAACAACGGGTCACCGGGATCCGCCAAATCCTTAATGACCCGGGGCCATGTAATTAGAGGAAAATAACAGTAATCAGGGCCATAATGGCAGAGGTTGCCGCCTGAGCTTCGCGGCATCACTTCATGACATTACACTAACGCCTCCGCCATTACGCGCATGCGCGAATTAACGGAATGAGACGCGTGGCGAAATCACATTTCCTCCTAATCGAGAGAGAGAGAGAGAGAGAGATTCACACACACAGAGAGATAGGGAGAATTATCCACATACACAGAGATAAAGGCAAGAAGTGAAAGAAAAAATACTGAGAGAGAGAGCGGAGAGGAGGGGATGAGAGGAAGAGAGAGAGAGAGAGAGAGAGAGAGATTCACACACACAAACAAACAAAGAGAGAGAGAGAGAGAGAGAGAGCGGGGGGGAAGGATCATCCACATACACAGAGATAAAGAGAGGAAATGAAAGAAAAAATATTGAGAGAGAGAGAGAGAGAGAGAGAGAGAGAGAGAGAGAGAGAGAGAGAGGGGCATGCATAGGGAACTCTAGCCCAGGCAAAATGATTCTGGAAACTGAGGAAGAAGGAAACAAAGATATTCAACAAACGTTTTGAGTTTTTCATTTCTTCCTTTGTCAGGAAAAAAAATACTTCACGAAAAAAAAGAAAAAAAAAACACGAGAACCTCTTCCCTGAATACAGAGGACGGAAGGAAGCAGAGGAGAAAAGGAAAAACACTTTCTGAAAACGAACTTAACAAGCGCGTCGAAATAAGCGCGAGATTTCTGAAAGAATAATAATAATAATAATAATAATAATAATAATAATTAATAATAATAATAATAACAATAATAATCATACTATAATGGGCGTAATGTCTGTCTGTCTGTCTGTCTGTCATTCAATCACGGCCAAACGGCTGGTCAGATGGGCATGAAACTTGGCAGGGTTATGGTGGGGACCCCTAAAATGGTTTGTAATGGGGTTTCATCCAACCTACCCCCCTCCTTTGTAGGGGGTGGGGGTAAGAAGGGATTCCCTGAAGCGAGCTGTTTCTGGCCGTGAAACGAGGCTGGTTATTCCCGTAGACTTAGTTACTTTACGATTTTTCATACATAATTTCTGTACAACTTCCCCGGAGAAAGTCGCAAATATTTCAGCTCAGACACAATAGAAGATGAAAATTATCATCAATATCCACAAGATTTTTTGAATAAGAATAACTTAAATCCATCGGGACTGCCAGTGCACAAAATAACGTTGAAGAAGTACTGCCCGGTAATGTTGCTTCGGAATTTCGATCCTGCCAATGGACATAATAAAAAGGAAACTGACAAGTTCCTACTTCTACTCTTTTTTTGGAAGCACAGGATCATAAGAGCATTTATCAGTAGCCATATCGCACTGACATACAAGTTGCGTCTTTGCAGTAACATAATGAAAAGAAAGATACTTTATTATTCGCATCACCGTGCAAAGTAATTGACAAAGAAACGAACCAATCCAGATCCCTGTTCCGTTAAATGAAAGTCATCGACAAGAGACGAGAGAAGAGAGAGAGGAGACGAGACCAGAGAGAGAGAGAGAGAGAGAGAGAGACCTTAGAGAGAGAGAGAGAGGAGAGAGAGAGGAGCCATTACGACATTAATGCACTACCAATTTTATAATTTTATCTTGCTATCGAAAAATGAGAGAGAGAAAGAGAGAGGAGATAATTTGTGATTTGAGAGCTTAGTAAACCCATCACCGTCTTCGTTACTTAACTTACATTGAGAGAAGAGAGAGAGAGAGAGAGAGAGAGAGAGAGAGAGAATCATTAAAAGAGGGTAAACAATAATGAATACGAACTTCTTTACGTTCATTGATCGTCCTTCACTTACTTTAAGAGAGAGAGAGAGAGAGAGAGAGAAGAGAGAGAGAGAGAGAGAGAGAGAGAGAAGAGAGAGAGAATATCATTAAAAGAGGGGACACAACAATGAATAAGAATTCTCTGCGTTCAGTGATCGTCCCTTGAATTAAATACATTAAGAGAGAGAGAGAGAGAGAGAGAGAGACTATTCGTGTAATCGCCCTTATTTTAATATTGCTGAACAAATAGTAGTACATATAAATTTTTCACTCCTGCACCCGTATTTTATCACCCATCGTAGATGGGTAAGTTTGCTAGTAATAATAATAAGGAAAATATAGCTAGTAACTACAGGCCTATCACCTGCCTACCAATAATGTGGAAGTTACTAACAGTTATCATCAGCGAATGGCTATACAACTACCTAGAGGATACAAACACCATCCCCCACCAACAGAAAGGTTGCAGAGGGAAGTGTAAGGGCACAAAAGACCAGCTCCCGATAGACAAAATGGTAATGAAGAACAGTAAGAGAAGGAAAACCAACCTAAGCATGGCATGGATAGACTATAAAAAAGCCTTCGACATGGTACCACACACATGGCTAATAGAATGCTTGAAAATATATGGGGCAGAGGAAAACACCATCAGCTTCCTCAAAAATACAATGCGTAACTGGAATACAATACTTAAAAGCTCTGGAATAAGACTACCAGAGGTTAATATCAGGAGAGGGATCTTCCAGGGAGACTCACTGTCCCCACTACTCTACGTAGTAGCCATGATTCCCATGACAAAAGAACTGCAGAAGATGGATGCTGGGTACCAACTTAAGAAAAGAGGCAACAGAATTAACCATCTGATGTTCATGAACGATATCAAGCTGTATGGTAAGAGCATCAAGGAAATAGATACCCTAATCCAGACTGTAAGGATTGTACCTGGGGACATCAGGATGGAGTTTGGAATAGAAAAATGTGCCTTAGTCAACATACAAAAGGGCAAAGT
Source organism: Macrobrachium nipponense (assembly GCF_015104395.2). Taxonomy (NCBI): domain Eukaryota; kingdom Metazoa; phylum Arthropoda; class Malacostraca; order Decapoda; family Palaemonidae; genus Macrobrachium; species Macrobrachium nipponense. The sequence goes on along the minus strand of NC_087204.1, from coordinate 28,492,100 downwards.
AACAAGGACTGAAGGGATAAAGCTACCAGATGGGAACAACATCAAACACATAGATGAGACGGGATACAAATACCTGGGAATAATGGAAGGAGGGGATATAAAACATCAAGAGATGAAGGACACGATCAGGAAAGAAAATATGCAGAGACTCAAGGCGATACTCAAGTCAAAACTCAACGCCGGAAATATGATAAAAGCCATAAACACATGGGCAGTGCCAGTAATCAGATACAGCACAGGAATAGTGGAATGGACAAAGGCAGAACTTCGTAGCATAGATCAGAAAACGAGGAAACATATGACAATACACAAAGCACTACACCCAAGAGCAAATACGGACAGACTATACATAACACGAAAGGAAGGAGGGAGGGGACTACTAAGTATAGAGGACTGCGTCAACATCGAGAACAGAGCACTGGGCAATATAATAGAAGACCAGTGGCTCAAGAATGCATGGGAAGAAGGACTGATAAATGTAGACGAAGACCCAGAAATATACAGAGAAAGGAGAAAGACAAGCAGAACAGAGGAATGGCATAACAAACCAATACACGGACAATACATGAGACAGACTAAAGAACTAGCCAGCGATGACACGTGGCAATGGCTACTGAGGGGAGAGCTCAAGAAGGAAACTGAAGGAATGATAAGAGCGGCACAAGATCAGGCCCTAAGAACCAGATATGTCCAAAGAACAATAGATGGAAATAACATCTCTCCCATATGTAGGAAGTGCAATACGAAAAATGAAACCATAAACCACATAGCAAGCGAATGTCCGGCACTTGCACAGAACCAGTACAAAAAGAGGCATGATTCAGTAGCAAAAGCCCTTCACTGGAGCCTGTGCAAGAAACACCAGCTACCTTGCAGTAATAAGTGGCACGAGCACCAACCTGAAGGAGTGATAGAAAACGATCAGGCAAAGATCCTCTGGGACTATGGTATCAGAACAGATAAGGTGATACGTGCAAATAGACCAGACGTGACGTTGATTGACAAAATTAAGAAGAAAGTATCACTCATTGATGTCGCAATACCATGGAACACCAGAGTTGAAGAGAAAGAAAGGGAAAAAATGGATAAGTATCAAGACCTGAAAATAAAAATAAGAAGGATATGGGATATGCCAGAGAAAATTGTACCCATAATCATAGGAACACTAGGCACGATCCCAAGATCCCTGAAAAGGAATCTGGAAAAACTAGAGGCTGAAGTAGCTCCAGGACTCATGCAGAAGAGTGTGATCCTAGAAACGACGCACATAGTAAGAAAAGTGATGGACTCCTAAGGAGGCAGGATGCAACCCGGAACCCCACACTATAAATACCACCCAGTCGAATTGGAGGACTGTGATAGAGCAAAAAAAAAAATAATAATAATAATAATAATTTATAACTTTTCCCATTATCACTTTCCTTCAATTTCAGTTCACTAATTTTTTCCCTAATAACCTAAAACAAAATAAAAAATAAAAAAAAAAAATAAAATTTAAAAATAAAAAAAAAACATCAGAAAAAAAATTAAAACAACAAAACTCAAATTAAGATCACTTTTTTTTTTTTCACGCCGCCCAATTTAATTCATACCTGAAAACGTCGTTTAAAATCTTCCAGAGACAAAATTTTTCTTTTTTATAACCCACTGGGGAAAGTTTTTTTTTTTTTTTTTTTTTTTTTAGGCATTTTTTTTTGGGGTTTTGTTTCGAGTTAGTGGAAACTTTTCAAAAAGAAATCGTAGGCTAGGCCTAAAAATCTGGTAGTCGATCCCCCTTCCTGACTCTCGCTAGCAGTTGATAGGCCTATGTCCTGAACTGATCTGTCCCCTTCTGGAAACTCCTTATTTTTCCCCTTAAAGTGACGCAGTTCCTTCACAGAAAATTAGAAGAGCCGTAATCTGCTCACGAACAGCCTCTAAGGTATCAACACTAAAATATTAGGCCTATTCATTCATTATTAATTTATTTATTTATTCATGATTTATTTGTTAAATTTATCTTTTTTTTATTAACAAATTTATTTTTTCTTTTAATTAATAAATTAATTTTTTGTCTTTAAATAGGTGATCTTAGTATTTGCCATTACCTTCTGTTGCTTCTTTCTAATGAACACCATATTCTTTGGAGTTTGAATCTCAATCAATGACCCCTGTGGTCTTGTCCCATATGAACAAGGTTCACTTTCTGAATAATAATAATAATAATAATAATAATAATAATAAATAATAATAATAATGATAAACGATCAAGCAAAGATCCTCTGGGACTGTGGCATCAGAACAGATAGGGTGATACGTGCCAACAGTCTAGACGTCAGTGACTTTGATTGACATAATCAAGTGATCGGTCTCGGAATCACTCACTGACGTCGCAATACCTTGGGTCACCAGAGTAGATGAGAATGAAAGAGAAAAAATCGATAAGTATCAAGACCAGAAAATAGAAATAAGAAGGATATGGGATACGCCAGGGGGAAATTGTACCCATAATCATAGGAACACTAGGCACGATCCCAAGATCCCTGAAAAGGAACCTGGAAAAACTAGATGCCGAAGTAGCTTCAGGACTCATGCAGAAGAGTGTGCTCCTAGAAACAACGCACATAGTGAGTAAAGTGATGGACTTTAGGAGGCAGGATGCAACCCGGAACCCCACACTATAAAAACCATCCAATCGGATTGGGTGGCTCTGATAGAGAATTTTTTTTTTTATTAATACTACTCTTAAACAGTTTCACTAACTCTTACCTATCAACCCACATAAAAAGTAATGTTTCATAACTAAACCCTTTCCAGTACAAGCATCTACAACAACTCCCTTGATTTTTGTCCCTAAACAGGAGCACTGTCACCTAAATACTTTTACTAACTCTTGTTAACTTTCCAGAAAGAGGCCACCTACATTAAAAATACCAACTGTCCAAACGGGTCCCTCTATCTACCATGAACAGCTTATTTACGCCCATAAATCTCTTAAGCAGCTGGTGGTACTAACCCTGAACAGTTCCACTAACTCCTCTTGAACAGCCCAAAGTGTCCTAAACAAATCCGTGTAAGCAATCCCATAAATTCCACCTAAGCCCTCTCCCCTATACAGTTCTATTTACTTCCCCTAAACACATTCAATTTCCCTAGAAATGTAGCTTTCTCTATACAACGATTTCTGCTTTCCTTACCATCAAAACCTCTCTCTCCTCTTAAAATCTCTCTCTCTCTCTCTCTCTAATCATATTTACTTTCCTACCCATCCAAACTCTCCCCTAAACAGCAGTATTTCTCCCTAAAACCAACAAATTCCCAAGTACGTCTATTTCACTCCCTACTCATTTCTGCCCTCCTAACCATGGAAAATCTCCCCTAGACAGCACCATTTCCACCTATACCTATGAAATTCCCTAGCTAAGTCTCTCTCTCTCTCTCTCTCTCTCTCTCTCTCTCTCTACCATCTCCGCTTTCCTAACCATGCAAAATCTCCCATAAACAGCACCATTTCCACCTATACCTATGAAATTCCCTAGCTAAGTCTCTCTCTCTCTCTCTCTCCGCTCCCCTCCATTTCCACCTTTCCCGCTCATAACCATCTAAGCTCTCCCCTAAACAGCACCATTTTCCCCCCAAAACATCAAGAGCCTTTCAGCTCCCAGTGGTACCTCCTACCCTCCTCCCTTTCAGCGACACAGTTCGACGCTGCAGGTGGTCACACGCGACCCCGCTCTGAATACCTGCTGCTGGTCCGGGAGGGCCTTGGCGTCGGAGTTCTGTTATCAAAGGACACTATTCAGTGGCTTAAGTGGCCCCTTCCTATAGAATGCAACTTGGTAAAGTCTACGGAAACCGCCTAAAGAATCATAGGAGGAGCAACACCAAATGTCAATAGAGACTTCCTATAGAATTTGTAACTGGCTCAGTTTAATATCGGTTTATTCAACTTGATTCAACTGCGGTTGGTAAACTGTTGACTGACGTTGGATTATCCGAGGACTAAACTGCTTTTATCTTATTTTAATCGAGAGCCTACCATCGACTTCTCATCAACCTATCAACTAACTGATAAATCAGATATGTACATATAGTGTAGTGTATATATATATATATATATATATATATATATATATATATATATATATATAGATATATATATATATATATAAATTTTTTATACATAAATTTTTATCATTATTTTGAAAAATACAGACTCCGTCCGCAAATAAAAAAAAAAAAAATAGAGAGCCGAATGTTCTCATTTTCGCTTTGCATCTCTTAGGCCATCTAAGGCATAAGTGAGACTATGGCCCACGCCATACTGCTATCAATGAATATATGTACATATATATATATATATATATATATATATATATATATATGTATATAT
>NC_087204.1:28442728-28482728 GCF_015104395.2 Macrobrachium nipponense | reverse complement strand
TAAAATACGAAGAAAGTCCACAACATCTCTAACGAGCAAAAGTCTTGACACTCATGACAGTTTTTTTTTTTTTTTTTTTTTTTTTTTTTTTTTTTTGTTTTTTTTTTTTTTATTTTTTTTTTTTTTTTTTTTTTTTTTTTTTTTTTTTTTACAAAAAATGTAATAATTTCCCTGTTTGCCAGAACAAGATATGAGATTTAAGGGCCCAACCACCATCTCATCCCTGACACCTACTTTATTTTTTATTATTATTATTATTATTATTATTATTATTATTATTATTATTATTATTAGTTATTATCGGAAATGAACACAATCACCTCCGTGGCTCAGTTGGTACGACACTTATTACTCACTTGGGAAGTCATGTGTTCGATCCATATACGAGTTAGAAATTTATAAACTATTATTATTTTATTTAGTTATTAATAATTTATTTTATTATTATTGATTATTATTTTTTTTTTTGTTTTTTTTTGCTCTACCACAGTCCTCCAATTCGACTGGGTGGTATTTATTGTGTGGGGTTCCCGGGTTGCATCCTGCCTCCTTAGGAGTCCATCACTTTTCTTACTATGTGTGCCGTTTCTAGGATCACACTCTTCTGCATTAGTCCTGGAGCTACTTCACGTCTAGTTTTTTTTCTAGATTCCTTTTCAGGGATCTTGGGATCGTGCCTAGTGCTCTTTATGATTATGGGTACGATTTCCACTGGCATATCCCATATCCTTCTTATTTCTATTTCAGATCTTGATACTTATCCATTTTTTCCCTCTCTTTCTCTTCAACTCTGTGTCCCATGGTATATTTTTATTATTATTATTATTAGCATGAGTCTTAAATGGAGAAACTGATCCACAGTGATTTAAGGATACAGAGATTCCCGAAAGCTCGCTGTGCAGAATATTTTTAAATAAATATATGTACCCAAACATTATTATTATTATTATTATTATTATTATTATTATTATTATTATTATTATTACTGGGTAGGAGACCCTCTTTCAAATACGTCTTGTTTACTGTTATTGCTGTTCCAGCTGCATTGATTTTGTGAATGTCCTTCTCTTATTTTTCAGATGAAGGATTTTACCTAACAAGCTCGAACCTACTTATTAAGCGACACCCTAACTAGAAGTGCCACAAACGCGTGTCAACAAACAAGAAACAAACACGCAGACGTCACACTCTCCCAAGAAGTGTCTCGTCACATTACAGCGCGTCTATATCCTGGAGACATCCAATAGCCCAAGAAGCGTCTAACTCATCCCTCTTAAACCAATGGGGTCCGACCGAGATAGGTTACCTTAATTCCGTAAAAAATAAAAAAAACTATCTACTTCAAAAGATCACAGCGATTGGAGTGTCTATACATCAAAGAATATAGGAAATTGATGAGAGAGAGAGAGAGAGAAGAGAGAGAGAGAGAGAGAGAGTGTATTTCTTAAACCTCCTTCGATAACTTTGAATTCAACCCATTTGGTCACGGAAGTGGATGTTGAGATGGGAATGGGGGAGGGGATTCTTAGGGGGGGGGGGGGAAATGTGGAGTAGTGTTGTGCGTGGGGAGGGGAGGATGAATAAGGTTGACGGTGGAAGAATAAGGATGTGAAGTGGTGAGATGAAAACTGATGAAGTTGGCAGTAGCATTTATGGCGAGGGGGTTTTGATGGGAAGTATATATTTCATAATAAAGGGAGCGGGGAATAGGTACAAAATGTGGAACGGGTAGGTGAAAAGAAACGGAAAGGGCAAGAAGGGAGAGGGGATAAGAGCAATAGTTGGAAGGGGGGGGGGGTTGACGGGGGGGGGGGGGGGGGTTGGGCTTGGAGAAAATGTGTCAAGGTGTTAATCTCATGACTGAGACTTCAGGTGTTTAAATATCTAATGACACACAGGTGGCAACGCATCTTCAGACAGATGCCAAACCAAACTAATTTTTTTTTTCTCTTTTATTCAAGAGTTCTATCCGGCTATTTAAAATCATAATACCTAAACTACAGGTTCTCAAGTAATAAGTCTCGGCTCCTTTATATCTTTTACACTGTTTCAAAACTTGTAGGTTTATCTTAGTCTAACCAGACCACTGAGCTAATTAATAGCGCTTCTAAGGCTGGCCCGAAGTATTAGATATTTCTACATGGCTAGGAGCCAATTGGTTACCCAGCAACTGGACCTACAGTTTATTGTGGGGTCCGAACCACATTACATCGAGAAATTAATTCCTAATCACCAGAAACAAATTCATCTGATTCCAAGTTGGCAGAGTTGCGAATCGAACTCCGGACTACCGAATCGGTAGTCGAGCACGTAAACCACTCGTCCAACGAGGAGCTTAAAAAAAAAAAAAAAAAAGTAAAAGCAGGATTAAGAACGTGACATAAAACAGCATTGTCGTTCAATGAACTTACCAATCATGCCCGGTCGAGTAGGAGACGAATCATTCACGTTCACGAAAGCACTGGGCGCGGCAGGCCTAAAAGTGTCCCACACCCGAAAGGGACGTTACCGCACCTCCACGGCAGAAGAGCCACGGAACACACTGCCGCAAAAATGATTTCAAGTCATAATACGGTTCAACGTTTCGCCCTTTCGTGAACCAGCAACCAGTCATTTTTATGCCTTTGTTTGTTTGTTTGTATGGTGTTTTTACGTTGCATGGAACCAGTGGTTATTCAGCAACGGGACCAACGGCTTTACGTGACTTCCGAACCACGTCGAGAGTGAACTTCTAGCAGCAGAAACACACATCTCTCACTCCTCACTGGAATGGCCGAGAATCGAGAACCCGCGACCACCGAGGTGGGACGCAAACACCATACCAACCACACCACTGAGGCGCTTTTTATGCCTTTGTCAAACAAGCTTTGGTGCCGTCGCTCGACGGCTATTCGTCATTTACATTGTTTCCAACAGGCGCTTTGTGCCTTAAAGGATAGAATAGGTCAAGCGCTGGGGCCTATGAGGTCATTCAGTGCTGAAACGAAAACTGACAGTAAAAGGAGTTGATAGGTGCAACAGAAGGAAAACTTCGCAGTTGCACTACGAAGCCATTGTTAGGAAAGGGTAGAAAGTACGATGGAAGAAAGAGAATATGAAAGGAAGTACAGTAAAAGGAATGAAAGGCTGCAGCTAGAGGTCTAAGGGACGCTGTAAAGAGCCTCAAGTAATGCCTACAGTGCACCGCATGAGGTGTGAGGTGCACTGACGGCACTAACCCCTAGGTCCAAGGTCATGTGATGGGGCCTATGAGGTCATTCAGCGCTGAAAGTTAATTTGAGAACATAGGCGTTAAATGTGTAACAGGAAAAAAACCTCGCAGTTGCCCTATGAAACAACTTTTAGGAGAGGATAGACAGTAAGATGGAAGAAAGAGAATATACACGGAGGTACAGTAAAAAGAACGAAAGGGTGTTGCAGCTAGGGGCCGAAGGGACGCTGCAAAGAGCCTCAAGTAATGCCTACAGTATGACACTAACCCCCTACGGAACAGGAGTATGGGAGAACTTTGCAGAAGGTTGTTCAGAAGGGAGAAGGGAATCCCCAAGACTGTCAGTAAAATCGTGTGATTATCGGTTACAAGGAGCAACAAGAATGTATAAAAATACTTCATTAGTCTCAAGTAAAAGAAAGTATCTGGTTATCGAATACTCTACAACACTGAATCGGGAATGTCATTTCATTTGCTATAGCTTTATTCTTATTTTTGAAGATTTGTTAATGGGACCTACGAACTTCATAACTTTTGGTTGCTTAGCGCGTTCATACCTAAAATTAATAAATACCGGATTCGATCAGGGGTAGGGAAAAAGACCCCATTTCGGCTCAGCCTCAACACCCGACCCCTAATTCGGCTCACAGGCGATAAACCCCATAAGCTTACCTTTATCTTAACCTCATGTACGTTGACCATTAACGACTCAATGGGAAAACCCCCAAATATTTTGTTCTAGTGCAGAAAAGAACCCAAAAATTGCTCATGAAGAACTCTTCAGATAGGAGAACCATGGTATCGCTCGACCCCTTGAAAACGATGGCTCAAGATATACTCTACGGATGAAAAAACCACCATTTCACATAAATATGAATATGAGTGAAAAAATTCTAACTACCTTAATCTAACCTAAGCTAACCCAACCCACTGAGTGAAAACATTCTAAGGCCCCCACCAAGTGAAAAAATTCTAAGTCCCTTAACCTAACCTAACCTAACCCAACCCAACCTATTGGCTCAAGATATACTCTATGGATAACAAAAAAAAAAAAAAAAATTCACACAAACATGAATATGAGGGAAAAAAATTCTAAGTCCTTTAACCTAACCTAACCTAACCCACGTGAGTGAGTATATGAAAAGCTATGAATATGAGTAAAATAAATTATAACTCCCTTAACCTGACTTTCTTCATGACTGGCTGCCAGGTACGCAACATGTCATATCACGTGATAGTATGAATGTGAAAAGATTTCTAAACTCCATAACCTAACATAATAAAACTCTATGGAAGGTTGAATAATAAAGAATGAGGGTAATAAAAGCCAATTATGACCATTCACACATTTTCATTACATAAACCGGTACACATTAACAAGTGTCAAATTCACCCTTTTCTCCTGAGATGCGTTCAAAAACAATACCGCCACGACTCCTTATCACCCTAACCTCAAACTACTAAACAATTTTACAATAAAAAACCACAATCTTCAAAATTCAATATCTTGTACTACTGACGTAAAAAATCAGTAGAGAGCTGGTGTCTTTGTCCAAATAATAAAGCAAAAAAATAATAACGAATAAAATCGTGGAGAAAAATGTAACAAAAAATAAGAGACTAAATTTGGCTTCTGAGTCGAAAGAAATTTTTCTCATTTTCATGACAACGAAGCTGCTTCGAAAACGGTCATTCAGGTTGATGCCTATTTTCTCCTAGCTCATCATTGCTGGCATATATTGATGCCATTTCTCTCTCTCTCTCTCTCTCTCTCTCTCTCTCTCTCTCTCTCTCTCTCTCTCTCTCTCTCTCTCGCAGACAAATATAATCTACAAGTGTCTGGTAATAATAACGCTGACAAACAGGCTTCGTTTACTGAACATAAGTGAAACTTCTTAACATATCATTGCTGGTGATATAATGTTCTCTCTCTCTCTCTCTCTCTCTCTCTCTCTCTCTCTCTCTCTCTCTCTCTCTCTCTCTCTCCAATCAAGCAACGTTTACCGAACAGATGTCAAATTCGGCCACCTTATTTTCTTTACAAGAAAAGATTAAAAAGCTCAGTACATCTGCATTGCAATCTTGAGCAAGAACATCTGCAAAATCACAGCAGCGACAACAACTGTTTTATCTAAATTGCGGGTCAAATTTTCCTCCTTCGCAGGCGGGGAGAGAGAGAGAGAGAGAGAGAGAGAGAGAGAGAGAGAGAGAGAGAGAGAGAGAGAGAGAGAGAGAGGTATAACAACATTTGAAGTTACAGCAAGCGTACCAAATCGTTCAGTGAAAGACCTATAATATCACACTCACACACTGAGTATGTATCTAATGAGATATAAGTAAATAAAAAGAAATGAATAACATTACAAAGAGAACGCCTGACTTGAAGTTATGTCAAGGAAGTTGATATACTGGAGACAAATGATAAATTTCCGTTTTTTTCTCGAACATACAAGAAACAGGCGGAAATTTCCACGGTATGTTGAAAATCCAAAACTTCGAACGGAAGAATTTCGAAAGGAAAGGCATAAAAACACACGTATTTGCATTATCCTCACGGATCACGCGTATTTTACTACCCCTTCCTGCAGTCGATGAACGAGACCTCGGGGGATTCAATGAATTATGAAATCTAAGGCTATAATAATATAGGCAGGCCCTAGGAGGAGGGGGGGCACTTCCAGCTATTTGGGCGCTATTATCCACGGAAAGAGGGAGCTGGCAATGGCTGGACATCAAGACGAAGAGATCCAGAAAACAAAGAGACGAAAGACGAGGAGGATCTCAAAGTGAGACTTAGGAAATAGTTGGAGAAGTTGACAACAAGAAAGAAACGAAGAACTAATCGATATGAAAGGGAATAGCTGAGGGAGAAATGCGCAGAGAAATTGAGGCCCCCGAAGATAATCTCATCAAGAAGACACCATGAAGAACGCGAAGCCTAACCATGACCTGCAGGCCAAAAAAACAAGAACATCGGCCTAACCATGACCTGCAGGCAAGAAAAAAAAAACAATTATATACAATCTGACAAACCAGTAGCATACGTTTAAGTCTTCTCAAGAAATGGCTACTATCCAGAATTAAAAGATGCCAAGTGAAATGTGGCAGAACGCTCCTACCCATTTCTTCAAGTCCAATTCGTTCTCCGAAGTCTGGAGTCCCAGACTCCACACTCCGCCATAGCATTGGTCATCCCCCACTAACATGCTGCTTCAGATCTACTGGAATCTCTTCATTGAAGGGCGGGAAGCATTCAGGAAGCAGCAGAACTGACTAAGAGAAATATAATTAGAATTCAGCTCAAGTCTGAGGGGTGGTTTACCCCGAAGTCGTTTTAGAATCCTTGAGGCTCCAGGTCTGGTCTGCCACCCAGTGAAGTTCGACCAAGAAAGGAATAATGAAATGAAATTCACATGCTGACGCGAAGACTCAAGATACAAAGATGGATTGGAAAATGAACTGTGCACCCAACGCTATAAGGTTCAACTGGATCCAAAGACTCTAGATGCAAGCTTCAAGATCCTTAGAAGCCATCTTTGAAGGCTTCGGAGCTCGCATGCGTCTGATTTGAAATCTAAGGTAAAAGGAAGCTCAGAGAAAAGAATAACAGCGGAGGACGACGATGCGACAGCCCTAAAAGCGTTCCAGAGAGAAGCAAGCTGGAGACCTGAGGACCAGATTTGAACGGATGGAATCCTGGATTGTGGAAGACGAGGGAGGATCTCAAGTTGAGACTTAGGAAAAAACAGACAGCTGCAACGAAGGAGGAATAGTTGGAGAAGTAGACAACAAGATGAAAGAAAGAGCTAACAGAAATAAAGGGAATAGATGAGGGAAAGCCACACAAGCACGGAAGCTCCAGATGCAATTGGAGAGAAATGCGAAGAGAAATTGAGGTCCCAGAAGATAATCTCATCCACAAGACACCATGAAGAACGCGAACATCGGCCTAACCAACTGCAGGCCAAAAAACAAACCAATCATTAGGCAACAACAGTGGAGGATGAAGATTCAGAAGCACTAAAAGCTTTCCAAACAGAAGCAAGCTGGAGACCCGAGGACCAGATGTGAGCGGATGGAATCCTGGGAGGAAGGGGTCTTCAGTACTTAGTATATCAGACGACAAAGGATATAGCAGAAAGGTTGATGAACTAGGAACCAAATACGTAATACTGGAAGAAACAAAGGAAATGACAGCAATCTTTTTGGTGTACCCTTTGCCAGGTAAGTATCATTCCAATTGCAACTAGAAGCAATCGATTTGGCACACCCTAAGCCTGGTAAATATCATTCCAATTACAACTAGAAGCAATGTATTTGGTGTATCCTGTGCCAGGTAAGTATGCTTCTAATTACTTCTAGAAGCAATGTATTTGGTGTACCCTGTGCCAGGTAAGTATGCTTCTAATTACTTCTAGAAGCAATGTATTTGGTGTTACCCAGTGCCCAGGTAAGTACGCTTCTAAATTACAATTCTTAGAAGCAAGGTTTCATTGTGTACCCTGTGCCAGGTAAAGTATGCTTTAATTTAATTCGAATTAGAAGCAAATTCCATTTGGCGGTTTTGTTACCCTGTGCCAGGTAAGTATGCTTCTAATTAAAATTAGAAGCAATTCATTTGTCTACCTGTGCCAGGTAAGCAATGGCTCTAATTACAATTAGAAGGCAATTCCTTTGGTGTACCCTGTGCCCAGGTAAGGTAATGCTTTTAAATACACTAGAAGCAAATCCATCTTGGTGTTACCCTGTGCCAAGGTAAGTATGTTCTAAGTTACTTATAGAAGCAAGGTATCTTGGTGTTACCTGTTGGCCAGGTAAGATCATGCTTCTAATTACTTCTAGAAGCAAAGGGGGTATTTGGTTGTACCCTGTGCCAGGTAAAGTTATGCTTCTAATACCTAATTAGAAGCAAGGTCATTTGGTGACCCTGTGCCAGGTAAGTATGCTTCTTAATTACAATTAGAAGCAATTCATTTGGTTGTACCCTGTGCCAGGTAAAGTATGGCTTGCTAATTACAATTAGAAGCAAATTCCATTTGGTGTACCCTGTGCCAGGTAAGTATGCTTCTTTTAATTGACAATTAGAAAGGCAATTTCATTTGGTGCACCCTGTGCCAGGTAAGTTATTGGCTTCTAATTTTTTTCTTACTAACAAATATACGAAGCAAGGTATGTTGGTACCCTACCCTGCCAGGTAAGTATGCTTCTAATTACTACTAGAAGCAAGGTATTTGGTGTACCCTGTGCCAGGTAAGTATGCTTCTAATTACTTCTAGAAGCAAGGTATTTGGTGTACCCTGTGCCAGGTAAGTATGCCTAACTACTTCGAGAGCAGGTATGTGTACCCTGTGCCAGGTAAGTATGCTTCTAATTACAATTAGAAGCAATTCATTTGGTGTACCCTGTGCCAGGTAAGTATGCTTCTAATTACAATTAGAAGCAATTCATTTGGTGTACCCTGTGCCAGGTAAGTATGCTTTTAATTACAATTAGAAGCAATCCATTTGGTGTACCCTGTGCCAGGTAAGTATGCTTCTAATTACTACTAGAAGCAATGTATTTGGTGTACCCTGTGCCAGGTAAGTATGCTTCTAATTGCAACTGGAAGTAATCTGTTTGGCGTACCCTGTGCCAGGTAAGTAGGCTTCTAATTGCATTTAGAAGCAATCTATGGTGTACCCTGTGCCAGGTAAGTATTTATCTAATTACAAACACACACAATCTATTTGTCGTACCCTGTGCCAGGTAAGTATGCTCCTAATTTTAATTAGAAGCAATTTACTTGGAATACCCTGTGCCAGGTAAGTATTATTCTAATTACAACTAAAGACAATCTATTTGGAGTACCCTGTGCCAGGTAAGTCTTATTCTAATTACAACTACAAACAGTCTATTTGGTGTACCCTATGCCAGGTAGGTATTATTCTAATTACAACCACAAACAATCTACTGGTCATACCCTGTGCCAGGTAAGTGTTATTCTAATTACAACAACAACAAAATCTATTTGGCGTACCCTGTGCCACGTATTATTCTAATTACAACTACAAACAATTTATTTGGCGTACCTTTGCCAGGTAAGTATAATTCTAATTACAACTAGAAACAATCTATTTGGCATACCCTGTGCCAGGTAAGTATCATTCTAATTATAACTACAAACAATCTATCTAGTGTACCCTGTGCCATGTATCATTTTAATTACAACTACAAACAATCTATTTGGCGTACCTGTGCCAGGTAAGTATCATTCTAATTACAACTAGAAGCAATCTATTTAGTGTACCCTGTGTCAAGTATTATTCTAATCATACAATCACAAGCAATCTTTTACGTGTACCCTGTGTCAAGTAAGTCTTATTCTTCGAAAATAAGCCAGAAACTCGTCTGTTTTACCTAGCCTGGTGGACATTCCTTCTTCGAAACTAAGGTATGACTTTAGAGTAAAATTCTAAGATGGCAATAATACTAACATAAATAAATAAATAAATAAATAAATAAATAAATAAATAAATAAATAAATAAATAAATAAATAAATAAATAAATAAATAAACGATATCTGAGCCAACAGTTGCTGCCTAACGACAATTTATGTTGGCCTACTGGGGAAGTCAAATATTTTTGCGTGGCCCTGATTATATATTTAACTAGTGCTATTTATCTATTCATTATTATAATTGTTCTTGCACACCTCTACACAATAAATCAGACTTCGTGAGCCAGACCATTCTAGACGTATACTATATCTGTTTATTTCGATGTATTTTGGACAATGGTCATGTCTGCCCTTTGACAAAGCTTTTCCAACTGGCTGAACATTAAATCTTACACTCCGTACAAGTTTGTTTCGCCATATTCAACTCAATTCTGGGCGAATTTTCTTGCTTCTTGTTAGCATAAGCGAATATCTATACTCTGTTTTTTCCATCTGTCCACCCGCCTGTGGTGCTCGCGCATGGTAACACTGTGTCCCGGGCTTTAAATAGTTACGCTATGTGTAAGTTTTAGGTAAATGAAAGGATATCTGGGTGTACATTTGGAACTGAAAAGTGTTTTTATATACAGTAAATTATTAAAACACTTTTCGATTGCAAATGTACACCCAGATATCCTTTAATTTACCTAAAACTTACACATAACGTAACTATTTAAAGCCCGGGACGCAGTGTTACCATGCGCAAGCACCACAGGCGGGTGGACAGATGGAAAAAAAACGAGTATAGATACAAGGGAATTTTTCGTTATGCGACGTGTTCATAAGTCGAAATATGACTTGAATACGACTCGTTGGGATTGTGAACTAATTTATTGTTTTCGTTAACAGATTATGTTGGCGGCCTGTTTATTGAGTAAAAAAAAATTACGTGACTCCGATCGCTATTTTCACGATATTTATCTTTTACTAATCTTTTATCGACGTGAAAACAACAGTAAAATGTATTCTTTCTAGCCCAGCAGTTTTGATTAAAAAGATTTTCTACGGTTGTGTTTGATGGCATAAGTTTACGTTAGTTCTATCCTCGTTGCCGATGCACGATAAAAGTCATTGGCAACTTGAACAGTTTTCTCAGCTTCAGCTACAACATAATTAAATTTTAACGTATATTTCTTTTTTGATCTCTGGTATACCTATAGCGAATAAAATCATGACATAAAAATATCTGTCCTATTCTACATAAAACGTCATTTATAACATAACTGCGGTAATTGTTTACTATCGTACGATGGTTGAAATGCAAGCCAAACGGATGTTGTTATCGAATTCAGTTGAAAGTAGCAAAAAAAGAAAGAAAAATATAAGCTGTTTCTCGTTCGATTGTTCATGGCTGTATACATTTACGCAACGAGTATAACGTTAAAACAATATTTTCATCATTCTCTTTTGCTGTTTTTTTTTAACTTATTTAACTAGAAGATGGGATAAAGTTAGGCTATTGGAATTTGGTCTCTCGTAAAATCGGATTATCGTAAGACGAATTTTCGTAACTTAAACACTACCTGTACAGTGTGTGTGTGAAACATTATATCTTTAAATACTCTTTCTATTATTATGTTTTTATACAATATTTGTTATTTATAAATGTATTTTCCTTATATAATAACATGAAACATAAAAATATGGTGTGGCATTTTGAAGGTTGGAACGGATTAAGGGCATTATAAGTATTTCAATGGGGAAAACTGATTTGATGTGCGAGCAAATTGAGCTACGAGCTCGGCCAGAGAACGAATTAAACTCAGGTCAACGTCCTACTGTAGACTAATGGAGAAAAGTAAAGAAAATGGTGAAATGGAAAGCATTTTTCATAGGTTCCAATTTTTGCAATACGCTCTGATTCCGGAGCTTCTAAAGCTACTATAGCGACCATTTCCTACAATTAGTGTTATTAGTAAACCCTACAAATCTGATAAGGACTTTATAAGGACTTCAAAGGACAAAGGGAAAGACAAGATACAAAAGATCAGAAGATGAGAGCTCCAAGAAGTTTGTCGCGAGAAACGAAGGAAGGGGGTTATTCCAGAATCAAATCTGGACAGTATGGCAGAGATGAGTGAAATTACAAAACAGGTAGCAAAAAAAGAAGTATTGAGAATATGAAGGAGAACGAATGTAAAGAGGAAAAATAACATGAATTCTCTTATGTTAAGAAGACAAACTCAAAAAAAGAAGGCAAATTAATAGAAATTATATTTATTTGAAATACTAAAGCTATAAGGAGGAGTATGAAATAAGAGCGCATGCACTAATGGAAATAGATAAAAAGCTAAACACGAGATCTATATATATATATATTACCCAGAGGAAATTAAAACAACGGAGTTCTAGATTTTTCGTGTTAATTCCAAGGCATTTTTGAATATTCTATATTATTACAAACACTCGGTTTTACAACTTAAAAATGCGATTAAAAGAGTAAAAAATCAGTACAATTGATGTAGCTCTTTAGAACAGGAACAGCTATCTTAGATTGTACCAGATACAGAATTCACTAAAGAGAAGCAACGTACAATAACCTGGACAACTGTTTAAAGCGTCTTAGAGAATCATGTGCAGAAGGTTTAAGCTTAACTACTTGAACGTAAATCAAATTAATGTTGTCAGCTGCAATAATATAGATTCTCATGAAGTGTGTGTTCTTAGTAAAATGTCATATGTCTGAATCTCGATAAATATTTTAAATTCCAAGGAGTAATGATAATAGTAATAATAATATCAACCTGCCTGTAAAATTGCCATTGCCTCCTAACGAACTTTACCTTTCCTGAAAACATTCATTTGCTCCCAAAGACGGCTGTTCATGATGGTTGAACAATTAGAAATTCTGAATAAATACCAAATTAAAAAAAAAAAAATTATGATGATCTGTCTTTATCGCTGCAAGTCAATTTTCAGTAATCATTATATGTTCATTATAGAACCAAATGTCTTTGAGATGCACAAACAATAGTACTTCTGGTTTTACCATTTCTCAATAGAGTGTAAGAAATCTTAATTTCAGCTCTGGTATTCGCCAATATGTGTGATATATATCAAGGTTTTTGAGTTGCATAAACCTAGAAATTGACAGGCAATGAAATATTGATAAGGGAGACAAACTCATAAAAAAAACATAAAAGGTAAAACATCAAGCCATAAGAAGAGGCAGGTAGACCATACCAGAGAGTAAAGGTGTTTGTGATGTTAAGGAAATTTATTTGAAAAGGAATTTTGTATAAAACCAAAAGTCAGATGTTACTTTTGGTATCATTCTTAACACAATGATCGCGTTCATGTACAAGATAATCAGTTTTGTGATTATTTCATAAACAACAATTAGATTAGATGTGCTACATATGTGACAATAAACAAACCAATAAATACAAATATGCAAATAAATAAATGAATATATAAGCGAGCAAATAAGTAATATGCAAACACACAAAAATATAGATAGGCCCAGGGGCCATAAGATTGTAAGCAACCGAGCAAGTAAGGGATGAAATCAGGAAGCAAACAAGTAAAATTTGTCAGCAATGAAATAAGTAGATAAACAAATATGCAGATAAATATGTAAAGAAGTAATTCATGTTCAATGATAGCATTCACAGAAGATTTCTACCTAATTGAATCATAGGTATTTCAATATGAAGAATAAACCTATTTGAAGAAAGAGAGAGAGAGAGAGAGAGAGAGAGAGAGAGAAGAGAGAGAGAGAGAGAGAGAGAGACTCACGGTCGATGTTCGCCAAATCGCGGCTCTTTTGTTTACTGGTGTGAATGTGGTCTCCGGCTATCATAACCTAGACTCCTCATGATAGTGGAAATGGCTGAGCGCCACAAAAATACTTGAGTTGTTAAGACTTAGATTGATGCTAAGCATGTGGGGGAAAAGTGCATAAATAAAGAATAATAGAAAAATGCGCTTAGATTAATAAAGAAAATTATTTGCCCATTAGAGCAAAGTATTGAGTAAATCCAATCATTATCTTACAATTTCAAGTATTGTGGAAAAGTATTATATAATTAAAACTTGTTTTTTCTTTGGATTTGAGCAAGCACTCTCAAGAGAGAGGCGGTAGACATAAACTAAAGACCAATGTCAAAATCATATCACTCCCTTAAAATATTACGGCGCAGGTTTTGAGCAAGATATGAAAATAAAATTTTCCCTGCAATTTAGACGAAACAGTTGTTATCGCTGCTGTGATTTTGCAGATGTTCTTGCTCAAGATTGCAATGTAGATGTACTAAGCTTTTTAGTCTTTTCGTGTAAAGAAAATCATCTGTTCGGTAAACGATGCTTGCTTGGGGAGAGAGGGGAGAGAGAGAGAGAGAGAGAGAGAGAGAGAGAGAGCATGATATCGCCAGCAATATGCTAGGAAGTTTGACATCTGTTTAGTAAACAATGCTTGCTTGGAGAGAGAGAGAGAGAGAGAGAGAGAGAGAGAGAGAGAGAGAGAGAGAGAGAGAGAGAGAAATGGCATCAATATATCGCCAGCAATGATGAGCTAGGAGAAAATAGGCATCAACCTGAATGACCGTTTTCGAAGCAGCTTCGTTGTCATGAAAATGAAACGAATTTCCTTCGACTCAGAAGCCGAATTTAGTCTCTTATTTTTTGTTACATTTTTCTACACGATTTTATTCGTTTATTATGTTTTTGGTTTATTATTTGGACAAAGACCCCAGCGCTCTATAGATTATTTACGTCAAGCGGTACAAGATAATGGATTGTTTTTTATTGTAAAATTGTTTAGCAGTTTGAGGTTGGTAATAAGGAGTCGTGGCGGTATTGTTTTTGAACGCATCTCGGAAGAAAAGGGTGAATCTGACACTTGTTAATGTGTACTGGTTTATGTAATAAAAATATGTGAATGGTCATAATTGGTTTTTATTACCCTCATTCTTTATTGTTAAACCTTCCATAGAGTTTCATTATGTTAGAAATTTTTTCGCATTCATACTATCACGTGATATGTTGTGCACCTGGCAGTGAGTCATGAAGAAAGTCAAGTTAAGGGAGTTGTAATTTATTTTACTCATATTCATATCTTTTCATATACTCACTCACGTGCGTTAGGTTTGGTTAAGGGACTTAGAATATGTTCCTCATATTCATATTTTTCATATACTCATGTGGGTTCGGTTAGGTTAGGTTAAGGGACTTATAATTTTTTCCCTCATTCATATTTATGTGAAATGGCTGTTTTTTGTCCGAAGAGTATATCTTGAGCCAAAATGGGATTGGGTATTTTACGTGGGTAAGGTTAGGTTAAAGGACTTAGAATTTTTTTTCCCTCATATTCATGTTTGTGTGAAATGGTTTTTTTTTTTCATTCATAGAGTATATCTTGAGCCAATAGGTTGGGTTGGGTTGGTTGGACTGGGTTGGGTTAGGTTAGGTTAGGTTAAGGGACTTAGAATTTTTTTCACTCGGTGGGTTCTTAGAATGTTTTTACTCAGTGGGTTGGGTTAGGTTAGGTTAGGTTAGGTTAAGGGACTTAGAATTTTTTCCCTCATATTCATATTTATGTGAAATTGTGATTTTTTCATCCGTAGAGTATATTTTGAACCAAAATGGGGTTGGGTATTTTCAAGGGGTCAGCGAAACCATGGTTCTCCTATCTGAAGAGTTCTTCATGAGCAATTTTGGGGTTCTTTTCTGAACTAGAGCGAAATATTTGGCGGTTTTCCCGTGGAGTCGTTCATGGTCAACGTACATGAGGTTAAGATAAAGGTAAGCTTATGGGGTTTATCGCCTGTGAGCCGAATTAGGGGTCGGGTGTTGAGGTTGAGCCGAAATGGGGTCTTTCTCCCTACTAAAAGGTATACAAAAATCATCAGGCAAAATGATAAGCTGATAGATGGAACCCTATGAAAATGGCCATAATAAAAAAGTACAACACAGAAGAACAGAAAAAGAATTTGTTGCAGTTTTCAGGCAGGTGGGAAACCACGGATGACAGTTTTTCAAAAAAAAAAAAAAAAAAAAAAAAAAAAAAAAAAAAAAAAAAAAAAAAAAAAACAAAAAAAAAAAAAAAAAAAAAAAAAAAAAAAAAAAAAAAAAAAAAAAAAAAAAAAAAAAACTGCAGAAATAACGCCCAAACTGAAACTCTCCGATATAAACAAAACAAGGACACTGTAAGAAAATAAAGTGACCAAAAAAAAAAAAAATGTTGCAGGAAAAAGGTATAACATGTTTGTAAGTCCACTTTAAAACGAAACCCTGAATGTGGACCACACAAAACGACCAGATATGGAGAACTATGTGAAACAAACAAGCACAAATAAATAAAATGGGGGGGGGGGGGTTATTTGGTTTGGGAAGGGGGGAGAGGGAGGAGAACCAGGATGTCCTGCGCCTCGTCTAAAAGCAAACCCAAACTCGCGTTTTTACACAAAGAAATTTGTCTTTCTTTGTCCGACAAATGAGAGAAGCGCCGAAAGACAAGCTGAAGAAGTAGAATAAGAAGAATAAGAAGAAGAAACAAACTTTCGGGCTTGAAACTCATCCTGGAACGACTTGGAGTCTAAACCTGGAATTAGGTGAGAAGTTTGGAACATAAATATAAAAATGAAAGGAGGAAAAAAATACAAAAAAACAAATGGGGGGGCGCCTGGATGCGATGAGGATTCATTTTTGTTTTCAGCGGTCTGAGATACAGAGAGAAAGTTATTGGAACCCCCCCCCCCCCACCCCGCTGGTTTATTTTGGGGGTGAGCTCCAACCCCCCTTTTGCACCCCCCAAAAAAATGAAAAGGAAAAAGTAACAGCTGGCCATGATGAAGATCATCCTTTGGACCCGTTTTTGTTTTTGATCGTCTAAGATAAAGTTATTGGACCCCTGATGGCTTCTTTAGGAAGTAAGTTTCACCCCCTGGCCCCTATTTCTTGGCCCACCCCCAAACAACGAAAATGAGAGAGAAACAGCTGGATCTGATGATGATAAGCCTATCGATTCATTTTTGATTCCGAAGGTCTGAAGAAAAATAAAAGTTATTGAAACCAAGCTCGCTTCTTTCAGATGTCAGGACAGCCCCCACTCTTGCCTGACATAATCTCTTTACTTTACAGTATTTCCAGGTCTGGGTTACAAAAGAACACCGGGTTTCTATACTCAGTTTTTTTTCCATCTGTCCATCCGCCTGTGGTGTTTTTGTATGGTAACACTGCGTCCCGTGCTTTAAATAGTTTCGCTATGTGTAAGTTTTAGGTAAATAAAAGGATATCTGGGTGTGCATTTGTAACTGAAAAGTGTTTTAATAAATTATTCTATGCGAATTACACCGTTAATATTCGAAATGTGATATTATTATTATTGTTGAATGTAAGCTGAATGTAACTATCTAAAGCCCGGGACGCAGTGTTACCATACGCAAACACCACAGGCGGATGGACAGGTCCTCAAGCGAGTTCACGTTCAATTGCAGCAAGAAGCAAAAAGCCCCTTCCGTCTGTGTACCTCACGAGGTGTACTGTACACACTATTACTAAAGGGTGTTACTAAAGGGTGTTTGTAAAGTCCCTTCGGCCCCTAGCTGCATCGACTTTTTAAACTTCACTTCACCTTCAATCCCTTTTCACGTCTCTAATCTTGCTGTCCAACACCTCTAGTTCTTAAATTAAGTTGAATATCGACTTTAGGCCAAAGGCCAAGCACTGGGACCTATGAGGTCATCAGCGCTGAAATGGAAATGGACAGTAAAAGGTTTGAAAGGTGTAATAAGAGGAAAACCTCTTAGCAGTTGCACTATGAATCGAGTAAGATGAAGAAAGAGAATATGGCAGGAGGCACAGTAAAAAGCCTACAGTGTACCACATAAGGTCTACTGACGGCATTACCCCCCAACGGGGACCTCAAGTTCATAATTTTTTTTTGCAACTGTGAGGATTTCTCCCAGTTAACACCTGTGGATCCTTTTTCTTCATCTCCTTCATTTCCTGGAACCACTTTATCTTGAAGCAATGGTGACACAACCAAAACGTCGTTGAACAGGTTGAAAACATGACGTCATAAACGCGCGTCGGAAACATATCCCATACATATGACGAACAAGTTTAAAACATGTCATAAACAAACGACGGAAAATTACCGGATACATATCACGATCATGTTGAAGACATGCCATAAACACGTCAGACACTGATAGCATACATATCACGAAGGAGTTGAATACATGCTTTAAACATGTCGGAAATATATCACATACATATCACGAACATGTTGAAAACATGTCATTAACGAACGACGGAAAATTACCGCATACTTATTACAAACAGGTTGAAAAAATGCCACAAACGCGTCATTGGGTATGATTTAAATTTTTATATATTTTTCTTTATTTTTCAGGTCATCGGTCCAGTGCTAGGCTCGGCAGTCTACTAATTTTATTTATCAATCAATAAATCAGACGGTACGCTATTTCATAAATGTGTAAGTAAGAATCATTGAAAGTTCTTCTTCTTTTTTTTCTTTTTTTTTTGTTTGTTCCACATTCATATTTTATTTTCTCAGTCGGCTTACGCCTTCCAGCAAGGTTTCTTAGAGCTGTGTGGTGCAGATCAGTATGTATGTATGTATGTATGTATGTATGTATGTATGTATGTATATATATATGTGTCTATATATATATATAGATATATATATATATATATATATATATATATATATACTTACATCTAAAAAGTTAAGAATATTATTTTCTTCATGTTCCACGGTAAACTGAATACATGGGTGTTTACTATTCCATGATTACTTAAATAGTAAACACCCATGTATTCAGTTTACCGTGGAACATGAAGAAAATATATATTAATATTATAATATAAAAGATAATATATATGTATTATATTTATAATTGAGAGAGAGTGAGAGATAGAGAAAGAGAGAGAGAGAGAGATTAGGTCAGGCTATCATATGTCGGGTAAGCTCATAAAAAAAAAAAAAAAATTATAGGCCTAGAATGAAATTTAAACTATTTCACCACAGGACAGACGAACACAGTCAGCTGTTGAGGGCTATCTTCTTCTTCTTTTCTATTTCGATAAGAAAGTCGCTTAAAAACTGATGACAACGCGTGGTACCTTTCTAATCATTCACAATTCTTGATGTTACAGGTGTAGTTCAATTTGCACATCTGTCTTAGTTATTTTACTTGTATGGCTCTCTCTGCTGTAAGTTCTACTATTATTCAGCTGTTATTTTCTCCGCTTTCTCTTCGACAAAAATAACCTCTCTGTTTTACAGGTGCTTTACTTTGCAAGTCTTAAGCCTTTTAGGCCAGTTTCAATGAATGTTAATTTTTCAGAGTAAATAATAATTATAATATATACAACAATAATGATATTGTCAACAATACTGTTAAAGAGAATAGCAGAATTAAGCGAGTTGATTTTATATATTTTTTCTAAAAAAATATATATAAAATCAACTCGCTACATTCTGCAATTCTCTTCAACAGTATTTGCCAAAAAGAGGGTCTTTTACCAAAATAATAATAATAATAATAATAATAATAATAATAATAAAATAATAATAATAATAATAATAATAATAATACACTGAAATCACGCTAACCTTCTTCATAAGGAATAAAAATGTTTAGTTGACCTCAATCAATGGCTCTTTGGCATTTCCTTCATTAAAAAAAAGAGGACTTTTATAAACTTCGGCTAATTACTTGTGTCATCAACTTTCCCGAAACTCTAAACTACCCGAAATTGGCGTAATTTTCGCGAAACTTCGCCAAAACAGCTTTCATGGAATCGTTCGTCCATCGCCTGTTGATGCTGGAAGGAGCTGGGGCAGCGAGTGGGGAGAATCGACTCTGCTTTTCGCAGTTAAAAAGAAAATAGTTCAATTGGGATGATGATACTATATAAAACTCCGGTCTGATCTAACTATTGCAGCATGCCTCTTTTTCGGTTCTACACTCTAACATGACACACACACACACACACACACACATATATATATATATATATATATATTATATATATATATATATATATCATATATATATATATATATATATATATATACACAACAGAAACTTATTGCATACATCTCACGAACAAGTTGAATACACACCATGAACATGTTGGAAACTTATTGCAAACATTGCACGAACAAGTTGAATACACACCTTTAACATGTTGGAAACTTTTTGCAAACACTCTACGAAACAAGTTGATACATGCAATGAACATGTTGGAAACTTTTTGCAAACATTGCACGAGCAAGTTCAATACATCCAATGTACATGTTGGAAACTTATCGAAAACATTGCACGGGCAAGTTCAATACATGCAATGAACATGTTGGAAAATTATCGAAAACATTTGCAAGGGGAAGTTTCAATACATGCACTGAACATATTGGAAACTTATCGAAAACATTGCACGGGCAAGTTCAATACATGCAATGAACATGTTGGAAAATTATCGAAAACATTGCACGAAAAGGCTGAATACATGCCATAAACATGCTGGGAACTTATTACATACATGTCACAAACAGGTAGGAAACATGTCAGGAACTGACTGCAGGTTGAACACATATCAGAACCTCGTCACAAATAAGTTGAAAACATGTGGAACCCTACTGAATATATATCACGAAAATGTCAAAAATGTCTCAGACACGTCAGGAACATAAAGCATTCATATCACGAACGAGTTGAAAATATGTCAGAACCTGAGTACATTCATATCACGAACAAGTTGAAAACATGTTGGAAACTTATCGCTCGCATATCACGAACAGCATGGAAACATGAACAACCATAAGTAGAGAATGAAACTTTTTCAAATACAGGATAATTGAACGAAGCACCAATTACGACTACCAATAAGTTAATGACTATACTCTGTTTTTTTCCATCTGTCCATCCGCCGCCTGTTCGAAATAGGATATGGTGGTCGCGCATGGTAACACTGCGTCCCGGGCTTTAAATAGTTACGCTATGTGTAAGTTTTAATTAAATAAAAGGATATCTGGGTGTACATTTGCAACTGAAAAGTGTTTTAATAATTTACTGTATGCGAATTACACCGTTAATATTCGAAATAGGATATTACATAAAGCCCGGGACGCAGTGTTGCCATGCGCAAACACCACAGGCGGATGGACAGATGGAAAAAAATAGAGTATACTAATCAACCTGTTTGAGACGCGTTTATGGAATGGGGAAGTTCCCTGGGTCAATTAACGTGGATTTTTTGTGCTAAAGAAAAAAAAAACTATCCCACGATTCAAAGTTGCTTTAAAATGTTACACTTAACGGTTCTAATCATAGTACGATCATCAAGAAATTAATACCCATACGATCGCTAACTATACTCTGTTTTTTTCCATCTGTCCATCCGCTTTGGTGTTTGCGCATAGTAACACTGCGCCCCGGGCTATAAATAATATCCCGTTTCGAATATTAACGTAATTCGCATACAGTAAATTATAAAAACACTTTTCAGTTGCAAATGTACACCCAGATATCCTTTTATTTACCTAAAACTTACACATAGCGTAACTATTTAAAGCCCCGGACGCAATGTTACCATGCGAAAACACCACAGGCAGATGGACAGATGGAAAAAAACAGAGTATAAGAGGGTGTACCTCTAATCTGTCTCCCTGGGCCGACAGTAAAATCTGCGGGGCAACATCATCAAAGCTAATCGTGATTGGTGGAAACCCACGCTGCTCACCACCAATGAGAGCTGCGATTCAGATACACGGGCCAATTGGAACCGAGATATATAAGCGCCGGTGATATCCGATGTGGATATTTACCATCAGCTCAAAAAACTAAGGTTCTGAGAGGGAAGACACAAACACTAGGAAAGGCTCTAACCAGTCCAACTGACAAAATAACTACACCATACTAAGAGATTCTAGCCGCGGAAGTTAACCATAATGGGTTCCAGCCTACATAAATGGTCACCAATAAGCGCCTTTCTGTTACCAAAAAAAAAATAATCCTTTAACATTTGTTCCTGATGGCTCTCAAGAGGAGGAAGTCCAGGCAGCAATGACATAAGTAACACTTACTTTCAGGTCATCAAAACATTACTCTTCATCGAATTATTTTAGTCGACCAATTGGCAAAGAGGCGAGTGGGCTGGTTCAAATGCAAGTCAAGGTGAAAATAAATGTTTGTCTTTAGAAGTGAAAATATTTTTTTACATGTAAAATATGACGTGTACCTTTTTGAGTCAAAATAAACGTTTATCTTTACGTGTAAAAACAGATTTGAATCTTTTTGAGCCGAAATAAACGTTTAGCTTTAAGTTTGAAAATACATGTTTACCTTTACCGTTAGAAATAAACTTCTACCTTCATATATTAAAATATACGTTGACTTCTGTAAGTGGAAATAAATGTTTACATTTAAGAGAAAAATAAACGTTTGCCTTCACAGGCGGAAAGGTGAAAATGGACGTACACCTTTAACAGAAAAGTGATCCCGACAAACCATACAGTCACTATATATAAAATTATGAACGATATATTAGATCAACTCACAATAAATAATTGGACACGAAGAGTTTTTCAAAGTAAGAAAAAGCGCTTCAGTGGCGTGATCGGTATGTTGTTAGCGTGTCACCTCGGTGGCCGCGAGTTCGATTTCGGGCATTCAATTGAGGTTTGAGAGATGTGTATTTCTGGTGATAGAAGTTCACTCTCGACGTGGTTCGGAAGTCACGTCAAGCCGTTGGTCTCGTTGCTGAATAACCACTGGTTCCATGCAACGTAAAAAACACCATACAAACAAACAAACAAACAAAGTAAGAAAAGTATGTAAATATGGAAACCAAAAACACCAAATTTCATACACTACTTCGATGATCACACTGATTTTTTTTCTCTCCAACCCAAATGACCACCGAGTAGATAATCCCAATTCGTAATTACCAAAAAAATTCGCTCACAAAAGTTTTCCAAATGACGTAACATAGGAAGAAAAAATGTAATCATGACTGAAAACTGAAACCCACAAATGAAAGCTAAAACTGAAACCCACAAATGAAAGCTAAAACTGAAACCAACAAATGAAAGCTAAGAATGAAACCCACAAATGAAAGTAACTGAAAACCCACAATGAAAGCTACAAAACTGAAACCCACAAATGAAAGCTCAAAACTGAAACCCACAAATGAAAGCTACAACTGAAACCCACAAATGAAAGCTAAAACTGAAACCCACAAATGAAAGCTACAACTACACAAGAAGCTAAAACTGAAACCCACAAATGAAAGCTAAAAATGAAACCCACTAATGAAAGCTAAAACTGAAACCCACAAATGAAAGCTACAACTGAAACCCACAAATGAAAGCTAAAACTGAAACCCACAAATGAAAGCTAAAAATGAAACCCACAAATGAAAGCTAAAACTGAAACCCACAAATGAAAGCTAAAATTGAAACCCACAAATGAAAGCTAAAACTGAAACCCACGAATGAAAGCTACAACTGAAACCCACAAATGAAAGCTAAAACTGAAACCCACAAATGAAAACTAAAACTGAAACCCACAAATGAAAGGTAAAACTGAAATCCACAAATGAAAGCTAAAACTGAAACCCACAAATGAAAGCTAAAACTGAAACCCACAAATGAAAGCTAAAAATGGAACCCACAAATGAAAGCTAAGTCCCGCGGGAACATCAGTCCAAAGCACATATTGCAGTTTGCTTTTTAAAGTCACAAAAATATCCAGTGGACTGATGTTTTTGAAATGTCAAAAAGGAGTCAGCGGGTGCGTAAAGCAAAAAACTTAATAACTATATAACTTTATACCGAAACTGGTGAATAAGTTACTAAAAAAAATGGATAATGGAAAAACTGACTTCCACAAAGCAATGAGTGAATAATGAGAACCTGAAATGCTATGTTAATGAATCTAATCACAGAGATGAATAACCCAATAAAGAAAAAATAAACTCAGCGATTGCTACGAATTGGGATAAGCTAAAAATGAATAACCACATCCATCCATCCCCAAACCCCCTTCTTCCCTTAACCCAACATCCCCATCAGTACAAGAAAAATATAGTCAGCGAATACGTGATTCAGAAACGCGAAAATAAATATTTAAGAAAAAAAGCGCATGTGTGAATCTGAGAGATGTGAATCAGCAACACGAAAGATATATAATTTTGAGGAAAAAAACTGCGCATGCGTGAATCAGAGAGAGATGAGTGACAAAAAAAAAAGGAATATCTAAATTAATACAGGAAAATTTATGACTTAAAAAAACACACACACAAACACTAGCATATGAAATAAAACACGAAAGTATACAAATAAACACAAACACGAGATGAACTAAAACACGAAAATGCAGAACTTAAAAAAAAATACAAAAAAACATACACACCCACACACAACTGAATATGAAAGACCGAAATTGACTCACAAAATTCACGGATAAAAAAAAAAAAATGAGTAGACCAGTGACCCGAAAATAAATTCGGCTGTCCCTTTGAGGTCCGAGCGCGATATTCTGTTTTCTTCGGAGGAATTGATGCGGAATGCAATTACCGTCAGTTGGGCAACGGAGGACCTGTCCTGTATTCATTGCTTATGAATGGCTATTTCTGGGTATCATTTCAAAGGGCTAAAGGAGAAAAAATACAAGGTCAGTCGAGGTCAAAGGTTGGCGCTCGAAATTGAAATGATTGTGAATGGAGGAATTGCGATTGAAAGATATTAAGAAATACTGAAGGATAAGGTGTAATAAAGGATAGGAGGATCGGAATAAATTCCATAGATATTCAAAGGATACGAGTATCATTATCATTATTATTATTATTATATTACTGGGTACTGAAAGTAAAATACATCCTTCTATGGCGCAATTACGTGTATATTTCAAAGAGGAAGTCTGTTATTCCCCTTAAATCCTCTCATCCCCTTTCTCTCTCTCTCTCTCTCTCTCTCTCTCTCTCTCTCTCTGTGTGTGCTTGTGACATAAACATCAAGTTGCTTACCATAAACAGACTGATAATGATTTAGTATCAAAATTATTACATTTATGGTTACTATTTTCATTAGCATATATGAATACTGGCATGAGAGAGAGAGAGAGAGAGAGAGAGAGAGAGAGAGAGAGAGAGAGAGAGAGAGACCCTAATCCAAAAATAAAAGTAACATCACAAATGTGTGATGGCTAGGAATGATCATTTGTTCTTACCACATTTAATGAAACAGTTGCACGATCAATCAATCTCCTCTCTCTCTCTCTCTCTCCTCTCGCTCTCGTCTCTCTCTCTCTCTCTCTCTCTCATACTGTCTTTATCTCTCTCCCTCTCCAGCCACTTCCTATTAATCGGAGAACGAGATTGACCAATCGTCTCCTATAAACGACACCCCCCCCCCCCCGCAACCCCCACCTCCAACAACCCCCTTCCCTTCTCCTAACTCCCCCCCCCCCCCGCCCCCGTTTTGGGTCTTCCCCCACCCCTTTCCTGGAACCATTGAGAGCCAGTTGAACGGATCTTATATACGTAAATGGAATGGGAACCTCTAGAAAGCTATTAGCGTAGCTCTCTCTCTCTCTCTCTCTCTCTCTCTCTCTCTCTCTTTCTCTCTCTCTCTCTCTCACTTTATTTCATTCCAGGGAGAGTCAGGTATACACATAGAGAGGAACTAGCGGCAGATTGGATTGGATTAAGGGCCACCAAACATAAAGGAGATGGAATATTAGCAGATGACAAAGATCTCTCTCTCTCTCTCTCTCTCAAGAGAGAGAGAGAGAGAGAGAGAGAGAGACGGGGATTAAACTGCTTTTAGTAATAATGCTATTACATCAGGGTGTTGTATTATCCCTTTACAACTAGTGATGAGAGAATATGCGCCAAACCTATTCTTATACTTTTACAGCCATTTCAAGTTTCACCAGTTGATACTTCTCACTACCTCAAGTTAACTTTTTCTTTTGATGAATGTCTCTACATAATAACTACCCAGTTCCTTTAAACACCCTTGTTCCCTAATTTATTTCTGCATCAAACCAGTCACCCTCTCGCGGGAGTTTTGTCATCAATATAAAATCAGTTTCATAAGTCAGCATTTTGACATTCAACACAAAATTATAATTTCATAAATCAGTATTTCAACATCAACATCAAATCATAATTTCATACGTCAGCATTTTGACATCAGTATCATTTTGACATCAACATCAAATAATAATTTCATAAGTCAGCATTTTGACATCAACATCAAATCATTATTTCATACGTCAGCATTCTGACATCAGTATCATTTTAACATCAACATCAAATTATAATTTCCTAAGTCAGCATTTTGACATCAACATCAAATTATAATTTCATAAGTCAGTATTTTGACATCAATATCAAATTATAATTTCATAAGTCAGCATTTTGACATCAGTATCATTTTGACATCAACATCATATTACAATTTCATAAGTCAGTATTTTGACATCAACATCAAATCATAATTTCATTAGTCAGCATTTTGACATCAGTATCATTTTGACATCAACATCATATTATAATTTCATAAGTCAGCATTTTGACATCAACATCAAATTATAATTTCATAAGTCAGCATTTTGACATCAACATCAAATCATAATTTCATTAGTCAGTATTTTGAACATCACATACATCAAATTTTATATTTCATTTTATTAAGTCGCATTTTGACATCAACATCAATACTAATTTCATTAATTTCAGCATTTTGACAAAAATCAACACAATTATAAATTTCATAAGTCAGCATTTTGACAATCAACATCAAATCATAATTTCTTATGACAAATTTGGACAATCAGTATCATTTTGACCATCACAATCATAAATTAATGAATTTCAGTAAGTCAGATTTTGACCATTCAACATCAAACTTCATAAACTTTTCATAGTCAGCATTTTTGACATCGAACAATCAAATTACTAATTTCATTAAGTCAGCCATTTTGGACAATTTAAACATCAAAAAATTATAATTTGCATTAAGTTCAGCATTTTGCACATCAACATCAAATTCATAATTTCATAAGTTAGCATTTTCGGACCATTTTCCACATCAAATCAATAATTTTCATTAGTTTTCAGCAATTTTTTACATCATATCATTTTGAACATCACCTCAATTATAATTTCATAAGTCAGTTAATTTTGACATCAACATCAAATCATTAATTTTCATAAGTGCAGCATTTTGGACATCAACCATCAAATTAATAATTTTCATTTAGTCAGCGATTTTTGACACTTAACTATCAAAATTAATAATTTCATTCAGTTCAGCATTTTGACATTTTCAGTATCATTTGACATCACATCTTAAATTATCAAATTTCATAAGTTCCAGCATTTTTCGGACAAAAAATCAACATCACAAAATCATAATTTCAATTTAGTCAGCCATTTTGACAATCAGTTAAAGTCATTTTTGACATCAACATCATATTAAATTTAAGCATAAGTCAGTATTTTTGGACATCAACATCAAATCATAATTTCATAAGTCAGCATTTTTGACAATCAAACCATCAATTAATTAATTTCATTAGTCAGCATTTTGACACATTAATTCAAATTATAATTTCATTAGTCCAGCATTTTTGAAATCAGTTCCATTTTTCTTGACAATCAACAAATCAAATATTAAATTTCATAAGTCAGCATTTTTCGACATCAACATTACAAATCATAATATTTCATTAGTCCATGCAATTTTGACATCAGATTCATTTTGACATCAAACATCCATATTATAATTTTCATAACGTCAGTATTTTTGGACATTTCCAACATCAAATCATAATTTCATTAAGTAAGATTTGACATCACAATCAAATTATGCAATTTTCCATTAGTTTCAGCATTTTGACATTATACAAATTATAATTTCATTAGTTTCAGGAATTTCAACATCCCCAATATTCAAATTAATTTCAATTGCAAAGTCAGCCATTTTCGACATCAACATCAATTCATAATTTTCATTAAGTCAGCATTTTGACATTCAACATTCAAATCATTTTGAATTTCATTAAACATCAGTTAATATCAAATTATAATTTCATAAGTCAGCATTTTGACATCAATATCAAATTATAATTTCAGTAGTCAGCATTTTGACATTAATATCAAATAAAAAATTCATAAGTCAGCATTTTGACATCAATATCAAATTATAATTTCATTAGTCAGCATTTTGACATTAATATCAAATAAAAATTCATAGTCAGATTTTGACATCAACATCAAATCATAATTTCATAAGTCAGCATTTTGACATCAATATCAAATTATAACTTCATTAGTCAGCATTTTGACATTAACACCAAAT
Organism: Macrobrachium nipponense; assembly: GCF_015104395.2. Classification (NCBI taxonomy): domain Eukaryota; kingdom Metazoa; phylum Arthropoda; class Malacostraca; order Decapoda; family Palaemonidae; genus Macrobrachium; species Macrobrachium nipponense. The sequence continues at coordinate 28,454,701 of NC_087204.1, read as the reverse complement.
TATAATTTCATTAGTCAGCATTTTGACATCAATATAAAATTATAATTTCATTAGTCAGCATTTTGACATTAATATCAAATTATAATTTCATTAGTCAGCATTTTGACATCAATATCAAATTATAATTTCATTAGTCAGCATTTTGACATTAATATCAAATTATAATTTCATTAGTCAGCATTTTGACATTAATATCAAATAAAAAATTCATAAGTCAGCATTTTGACATCAACATCAAATACTAATTTCATAAGTCAGCATTTTGACATCAATATCAAATAATAATTTCATTAGTCAGCATTTTGACATCAATATCAAATAAAAAATTCATAAGTCAGCATTTTGACATCAACATCCAATCATAATTTCACACATCAGCATTTTGACATCAAGATCCTTGTCACATCATATCACATCTTTACTTCACAAGCCAGCTTATCTCATCAATACATCCTCAAAATTCATGATGCTCCACCCACTGTAAAACATTATAAAAAGAAATGATTCAAAACGAGGGAATGAATCACGAACGAATCACGAACGAATCATGTAATCTGTTCCTTACCCGTGAATAGACGCAATCAAGAGGAGAATCAAGAGGAAACTCCTTTTTTTTTTATTCAAGAGAAATATTTCATAATCATAATTCCACTCCTTCACAAAAGAGCTTAATCTCGTGTTAATATCAATTGGGAGCATTTAAATTCACAATTTTTTTTTCCACGAATTGAAAAGAATGGGGAGGTGGGCAGAGGTTTTTTTCATTTTTTTTTTCTCGTGCACCTTGCGATATAACGTGGGAGGAGGGGGAGGAGGAGGAGAAGGTAAGACAGAGGGGACGTGGGGATGAGAGAGAGGAGAGAGAGAGAGAGAGAGAGAGAGAGAGAGAGAGAGGGCGGTTTTAAGGGGACGTTTATTAAGTGGGCTTCACGGATAGACTCATCCAGGCAGATCGAATGTCTTGCAGTCCCCTTTTGTGCAGGAGAGAGAGAGAGAGAGAGAGAGAGAGAGAGAGAGAGAGAGAGAGAGAGAGAGGTGACGAATTCTAGAAGTGGACTAGCGAGAATAATGGCGCCCACATCGACATTATAATCACTCTCTCACTCTCTCCTTTTCTCTCAGGACTTCCTAAGGAGCTGACTACTTCGACTCGTACCTCTCCTTAACGTACTCATGACCTTAACATAAATCTCTCTCTCTCTCTCTCTCTCTCTCTCTCTCTCTCTCTCTCTCTCCCTCTCTCTCTCCTTGTGCTGATGAAGGGATACTAGAGTGGCTACCAAGAGACAGGGAATAGAAAGTCAAAGATAAAATGAATAATGCCGTTGTAAAATAACTGTTATACATTCTTAAGCGTTGAAATTATGTAATACATAATAATTCGTCTTTAAAAAAAATAAAAAAGCCAAGAAATGACAAATTAGACTTTGTTAATTCTCCAGTGGTTATTTTGATTGCGGGAATTATTATCATTATCATTATTATTATATTATTATTATTATTATTATTATTTATTATCATTATTATTATTAATAAACAAACTGCTATTATTATTATTACTATTAAAGGTAGGATAACAGCCAATACAAAAATGACCAGAATTAATATAATTTCACTGATTATCATAATCATCACCGCAAGATATCATTATCACATCTGATATCAAATGTTGTCATCACTACCATAACTTATCATTAAAATCACTGACAATTTTTCTTTAAATAAATAAAAATGATATACATCCATTATGGTAACAGTAGTTTGCAATGCAATAAAAACCTGTATCCTTTTTCACATAACACATCAACAACAGCTTCCAAATGTAGAGGCGGGATAATCGTAGCTATATTGGGCATGAGATAGTTTACGAATTCCGACCACAAAGCTATGGAAGTAATCAAGGCTTGATTTATAAAAGACATTCAATCTTTGTTTTACTTAAAATTGACAATGAAATATACAAGACACGTTAGTTAGTTATACTATAATAACTAGATGGTGATGCTTGCTATAATGATTGGTAATAGATGAAATCTCCTAATTAGGCTACCTCAGAGATTATGGCTGTATTTATCAAAATATGAAGCGACCTCCGAAAGACAACAAACTAAACTCACTACAAATCATTGCTAAAAATCAATGAGACAAATTTAATAAGCGTATTCAGAGAACGCAAACCTCCACCAAGGATGAACAATCGCCCATCACAAGGTTTTTTTTTTTATTTTCTCCCCCAAAAAGTTACTTTTACACATTTTCACTAGCCCTAACTTTGGTTAAATCTTAGTATAAATCCATGCAGAACATTTTGAATAATTCATCCAATAAACAAGTACGCCAAATGAACCATACACATGAGATGAAAACCTATATACTACGCCTGATGGGTTGGTTCAACCCCACTTCGCACTGTAGGAGTAAGGAAAGTGGGACTTCCCCCCCTCCCCCTCCCACTTTTTAACTTTCTTGGGCGATATAGCGTGGGGAAAATCCTATATACTTCGGCTGATGGGTTGGTTTAACCCTCGACAATGGTAAATACTGTTACTTATATTTAGAACGCGCATTTGCATTGTGGGAGTTAGGAAAGTAGGATCCACCCACACCCCCATTTCCATTTTGGGACAAACTCTTGACAGAAAATTCTCTCTGAAAATCCACTGGTTTAATTCCATTGTCTCTCAACTCACGACGTTTGAAAACGCCGAGATTTTTCCATTTCAGAGGAGACAGATGGAAAATTAAACAGCGAAGGGAAGGTGAGGACCAAAGGGGGAAAGTTAAAAAAAAAAAAAACAAAAACTAAAACAAACAAAATAAATAAACCAAATAAAAATGAGTAAAGCCGAGGACCAACAATGGTAAGGGGGGATAAGTAAAGAATGCAGATAAAAAGACAACAATGACACGGATCTGCAAAGGAAAGAGTAACTGAAGAACAAGAATGCGACGAAGAACAAAGTAAATAATTAACGAAGGTAAAAATAAAAAATGAATAAGATCTCTATTAGCTTTACAATTACTAAAAGGAGACGATGAAGACTATGGCATTTTGTTAGCCTGGTGAAAAAAAAAAAATAATAATAATGATCACATTAGAAAGAATGGGTTACAACTTAGTTTAATCAACTTTTGAGGAAGAGTTCGACAAACTTCCTAGAATGTGCTTCATTAGGAGAGAGAGAGAGAGAGAGAGAAGGAGCGAGAGAGAGAGAGAGTAGAGAGAGAAGAGTGTCTATCTAGCTCACTCTATTTGTTATATATATATATTATATAGATATCCTATAATATATATATATATAACAGCTATTATACATATATATTATAATATATAAATATTATATTAAAATATTAAATATATATATATATATATATATATATATATATAGATAATATATATAGTATATATATATATATTATATATAGAATATTAATAAATAATATACTTTAATTAATTTTATTATATATATATATATATATTTATTAATAATTATATAATAATTTATATATTATATATATATACTATAATATATATATATATTATATAACAAAACCAAAAACCTTAGCACTAGGCACAGAGTCATAACCAGAGCATATCTGCCAAAGGCTTTCACAAAGAGATGATGATCCCAGCGCCAGTCAGCGCTGGAAGGAAATGCATAATTGCCTCGTGAACAAATAGCTAGCGGTGCTTTAATATCTGTAGCAGCAAGCAGGTTTCCTGCCGCCGAGACCCAAACCGTTTTCCGCTGGATTTCTGGAACGTCGTGGAGGGTGTGGTGATATACGTTTGTGTGTGTGTGTATACATACACACACACACAACACAACACACACACTATATATATATAATATATATAATATATATTATTTATATACTTAATATATATAGAATATTTATATAAATATATATAAATATACATACATACATATATAAATGTGTGTGGGTGTATTTTTGGGTACACACAAAGGCACACATATTATAGATATATTTTCATATATACATATGTACACACGGACGCATGCATACACACACACACACATATATAATAAATATGTGTATGTGTACGCGCGCATGTGTAAAATGTACGAAATTCATAAATTTTGTGTATGAATGATATAGTATGGAAAATGAGATGGCATGTTCAATTGCAAATTATAGGGCGTTTACCTCCGAAATTCCACGAAAGATGAAACAGTCAGAATTGAACATTGACAACATTAAGAGGAAGAGCATCGAAGTCCACGCAATGGATGCTGCAATAACACTGCCATGCACGAGTGCGTTATTGATACTGCCATTACGTTAAATATGGCCTGCAATCAAATCCAATAAACATCCTGAATCATGTCCAAACTGACATTTGAAAATTGTTGCGCAATACCAGTCACGAACATGAAAATGAAAATGTTTATAGAGTAAAATAGGAATATTTCGATTTTCTTTTTCTTTTTTTTCCTACGAGAAAGGAAAGCGCAAAAGGCCGTTATTGTAGGCCGATTCTGATACAAGGGATTATGAACGAATGTGCCCTGCCCTCTCAACCCCGCCCCCCCAACCTTATACCCCTCCCCCACCCACAATGCACCCCCCCCCCCTCTCTTGATGGCAAATACATCAGGATTAATATTGACGACGAAACGGGAGACTCGGCCATGCGTCAATATTTCACTATTAACTATAAACGGTCGCGTTCTATTTGTCTAAATCCGTTCAGTGAACGTAAACAGAGCATCCAGGTTTTATTTACTAGTTCATGCACGTCACGTAAAGCAAGATGTATCTTCTATTACTGGCAACTGAAATTTTACAAAATAACGGAAATCTTTTTCTAGTTAAGCTCCGGTTAGTTATGAAATCGCGCAATAAAAATATCTCTTTATTATCTACCCAAACATGGAATACCGACGGCTCCAAGTTACTGTAGATAATGGGTTAAAATATTTTACATTTTACAAACAAACAATACGAGAGTAATAGTTTTCAAACGTGAAAAATATAACTCTAAAATTGAATAATGGGTATATCAATAAATGACAGAAACTCATGACTCCTCATTACCATATAGTCTATAGATTATAATGAATATCATATATATATATATATATATATATGATATATATATATTCTATATATATATAGATATATTTTTTTCTAAATGTGTGTACATAGTACTGTATCAATTAATTCCCCAATGCACCCTCATCCAAGCAATATTTAAGAAAAAATACACACAAGCAAAGATCCACGCATGACCAGAAACACGAGCAAGCAAACAAACACCCAATTTTTTTTTTTTTTTTTTTTCCTTTAAAGTAAATATTGCATTACTCACCATATCTCTCCGTCCGTCCATCCGTCTTCCCGTCTCTCTCTCTCCGTCTCTTCTCTCCCCCTGGCCACCGAAAAAAAAAGAAAAAAAAAAAAGCAGGTCTCAACTCGACCGGGTCAGTGTTGCTCAAGGAAGAAGTTCCATATGATACAGCAGACGATGCAGAGGAAGACAAAAATGAATATGATTATGATGATGATCATCCATGCCTCCATCGAGAGCCCTCCTGATGGAAGAAGCCTTCTTCGCTGCTCCTGCTGTTACTTTCCTTATCCTCCTTCTCTACTGGCTCTCCTCCACGCCTACGACTCCCTTCCCCTTGTCTTCCGGAGCGCTTCCCTTCGTCGCCTTCTGCAGCGCTTCCCCACATGCTATTCCCTCTAACGGCATCTCAAGACAGTTCACGGCCATTGAATAGCGATGATCAGCGATCACACTCTCTCTCTCTATTGATTTACTTTTCTTTCTTTCTAATTTTTCTGATTTTTAAAAATTATTTTTCTCTATTATTCACTTTGGAGGCTTTTTATTAATTGGTTTTACTTTTCTATTTATTTCTTATTCCACTGCAATATATGACGGGGCATCATGCATCCTGCAACGCACTGCTTTTCGTGAACACACACAAACACTATCCTGTTGGCGAAAGAAAGAAAGAAAAATTAATAATAATAATAATAACAATAATAATAATAACACAAAATCAGCAGTAGTAGATGAACCAATATCAACAAGTGTCAGCTATAATGCTGCAATCAACAACAAAAACAATGCGAATAGTAACATCGGCAATAAGCATTTTGAAGTAAACACCAAAAAATGGGGTCATACTCATTTGGCCCATTTTCGCAAATGTCCAAAACTCCCACAAAATACTAAGAGCGAGTCACGTGACGCGGACGGTTCGTCCAGAGAATAGTGTTGCATTGTTATAATGATGATGATGGTAGCGACGGTAAATGATGATGATTATAGTGATAATCTTTCTCCGCATGACGTAAACTGTTCCTCATCCTCGCCTCTTTTCTCGACGCTAAAGCAGTTATAATGTAATATTACCCATAAGGTAAATCCGATCTAGAGATTCAAGACGGTGATATAAGCGAGGGTGAGAGGCACTACATCACTCAGTCAACTTGAAGGAAAACTATTGATAAGCAAGGCTGAACCTTCCCTGGACGAAGGGAAGACTGAAATATGAATTACAATACCAGCAAACTATCGTTGTTGCACGCGGGAAAAATTTCAGGGATATTTGTTTGTTTGTATGGTGTTTTTACGTTGCATGGAACCAGTGGTTATACGGCAACGGGACCAACGGCTTTACGTGACTTCCGAACCACGTCGAGAGTGAACTTCTATCACCAGAAATACACAACTCTCACTCTTCAATGGAATGGCCGAGAATCGAACCCGCGACCACCGAGGTGGAACGCCAACACCATACCAACCACGCCAGTGAGGCGCTTAAATTACAGGGATAAACATTGCTCAAATGGATTCCATTCGATACCATTATTTTGTCTCATACGATGACAAAATAGGCATTGCTACGCAAATATATCCCAAAACTACACGTGGGTCTGCCCCACTTTCTTGGCATTTCAAGTTCTTCGGTAGCTAGCGAGTCTAATTAATCCCATCAATAACATATAAGATCACAAAAGAAATGGAAACATTCTGGAGAGGTATGTACTATATACAATGTGTATATAACTATATATACATATAATGTTCATATATATATATATATATATATATTATATATATAATATATATATATTATATATATATATATATATATATATATATATGATATAATCACTTTAGCACGTGATTCATTTATCACACATATCTACAGGTGAAAAATAAGAGGTCCTGACCAGTTTCGACTTTATTTCCAAGGGCCATTCCAGTCCTTCGTCAATGGCTTGGAATAAAAGTCGAAACTGGTCAGGACCTACACCCCACCTATTATTTTCACCTGTGGAGATATATATATATATATATATATATATATATATATATATATATATACATACATATATATGTATATATATATATATATATATATATATATATATATATATATATATATAGTTTGTGTGTCAAGACACCTCCATCAAAAGCATCTAACACAACCAGATACCAACTAAACAAAAGCACGGAAACACGAGAGGCGATGAATATAAGAGTAAAAGAGAGAGAGAGAGAGAGAAAGTTTGCTGGACGCGATTCAAAGGACCTCCCACAAAAATCCGCCGAGAGAGAGGAACTCGGGGTATGGCCACAAAAATTCTCACCCGCTGACGACACCAGTTGGATTTCGGATAGGGTACGTGGGCAGGGGGAGGGGGGGAGGGGGCGAGGGGGGGAAGACTACAACTAGACTCTTTAGCAAACTCTACTCTCTCTCTCTCTCTCTGTCTCTCTCTCTGTCTCCACTTTACGAGAGTGATTCACCTTCGAGTTTCGATTCATGGGGTTGCACGAGGATGAGGTAAGTAAACTCGTAAAGACACATGCGTATACAGTATGTATATATATATATATATATATATATATATATATATATATATAATATAGTATGTATACATAAGTATAAGGCGGCATGAAAACTAAAATGAATTATAAAGATTTTAAAAGAAATGTTCTATTTTTCTCAACAAACCCCATTCTTGAGAGAGAGAGAGAGAGAGAGAGAGAGAGAGAGAGAGAGAGAGAGAGAGAGAGAGAGGAAGAAGTAAGTGACTAAATCACACGAGGCAGAGTCATTAACGAGAGGGGATGACCCTTCTTTTCCCAATCCTCCTAATGACGCGACTTAACAGATACTAATGCTGCTGGGACGGCAGGGGTACTTGGTTGGAGGGGGGGGGGGGGGGGGGTGGTGGGGGGGGGGGGGGGATGGATGGAAGGACCGGGGGGAGGCACTAGGGTTGGGATATACAGGAATGGGAGGTGGGGAGGAGAAAGGTTGTTGGGAAGACCTGGGGAAGAATGACGGGGTGAAGAAGATTTTATATATATACGTATTTATATATATATATATATAGTATATATATATATAATATATATATATATATATATATGCATACATATAATATATATATATATATATATATATATATATATATAGAGAGAGAGAGAGAGAGAGAGAGAGAGAGAGAGAGAGAGAGAGAGACCTGGCTCGAAAAGCTACTTACTGACAATATTGCAAGGTAAGAAAAAATTTCCAAGGGCAGGTTAAATTATTATTGTTATTATTATCATTATTATTATTATTATTATTATTATTATTATTATTATTATTATTAAAGAAATACAATAAATTTTATAGAAAAAATGTATAAGCAAAACTAAAAAGAAAAAATGACTCTCCACCTTTCCAAACTGCAGATAATAGCATTTCTACTGAAGTTTTAGTAGAGGTGAAAGAATTCATAATTAATTTAATTTTTCATAGATGTACGATTTGATTTTCTAACATGGGGAGTGGGGAGGGAGTGTTGTATTTTACCATTGCCCCTTCCCCCCCCTTTCCTCCCGATCCCCCTCCCCCAAAAATCACCCCCTTTTTTGGAAATTGGCTGAAGGTGTTAAAATCACAATTTTATTAACCATCTTTACACCTAAGCAGTTGCCGGCTTCTTATACAAGCATTATTTACAAAGATTAGTATCTTTCCTTCCTTCTCCCTTAGGCACTAGTTACCAAGGTATTTACAGTTGCCCGTTCCTACGGCCTCCGAATGGGAAAATCATCGGAAATAACAAATGGGGAACAAAATGTGCTACAGAATGACAAATAGCGAAGTGCCTCCTCAAAATCAACATTGCAACAGAAAACGACCGCAAGTATTACGGACACTGAGAGTGAAATGAATTCAAATATAATTAAAAATAAAAAAGCAGGAATTCAAAAGAAATGAGAGACTTAATTCCATCAGCAAGCCAGAAAAGGCGAACTTGAAATGTATCTGAAAAACAAAGGTATGGAAAATATTTGGATTGGGAATGGGGGTGGGGGGCGGGGGGGGGGGGGGGGGGGCGGGGGGGGGGGGGGGTGGTAGGAGGTCGGATCTGCAGATGAGAAAATGATGGAACAACGAGGTGAAATACAGCAAGAGGGACCGTGGGTGGATGAAGAGAGAGAGAGAGAGAGAGAGAGAGAGAGAGAGAGAGAGAGAGAGAATACCCCTTAGAAATTATAGAAAACCGGACTCTATACGTAACAACTGCCGTTAATACTTTCAACGTTATTTCAGTCAAAATCATTGCGTAACTCTTCGATGATTCTTGCTGCAAATAATAATAATACTATCAGCAGCAGCAGCAGTATTAGTATTAGTAATAGCAGCAACTAATTCCCTGCTTTCACTGCACCACGGATCAAAATCCCTTCACTTTAAACACAGCCTTGTGACATAGAGAGGAAAATACGTCATCACCCAATTACAGAATAAAGCTGCTGGTCCCCTCTGGCAGGTTCAACTGCTGAAAACAAAGAGAAGGCTACACGCACTACGTTTCGTTCTTACAGAGATACACTCTCTCCTCTCTCTCTCTCTCTCTCTCTCTCTCTCTCTCTCTCTCTCTTCTCTCTCTCTTATGGTTTAAAAGCTATCGCTAGTTTTTTGTCTCTCTCTCTCTCTCTTAAAGTTTAAAAACTATCCTTTTATCTCTCTCTCTCTCTCTCTCTCCATTCATGTCAATACCATAACTAAATCTTCCTATCTGATCATTAGCAAATTAAGTATATACATATACATGCTCACAGGCACACCCAAGACATTACACACACACACACACACATATATATTATATATATATATGAGGAAACGGCTTCATCGCTAATCACAGCTCATGGTATGTGGTCAAATTGGCCAATCCAGCAGTACCAAAAATTTTTCTATTTTCAAAACCCCCCCATCATCAATCAGAATCCTTACTTAAAAGCAAACTATCAAGACAGCCATTCACCAGGGGCTATCTAAATCCCATTTAGGAGGAGTCGCCTATTCCAGTGACAAGATAAATCATGAACGGGGGTGTAGGGGGTGTGAGGGGGGGGGGGGGGAGAAAAAGGCCGTTAGCTTTTGATTAGAGTTACTAGACGGTCTTCCGCAAGTTCACAAGGTAAATGTTAACGAATTATAATATATATATATATATATATATAATAAATATACATATATATATATATATATATATTATATATATGTATATAATATATAATTAATAATATATATATATATATATATATATATATAGTAGTGTATATATAATTACACAAACCCACAATCCTAGCCCAAAGAATAAGTGCCACGAAAAAAATAAAATTTTTAAAAAAGAACAGCGCCAACATAACTAAAGCGAACGAGACCACACAACAAAACCAACAATAGCCACAGAGGCTTCAGACTTCACACTTCAAAGAGACAAGTCAGACAGACAGACAGACAGAGACAAAGCGTCGGGAACCTACGAAGACTAAACACGCAGGTAATAAAGATAGCCAATCCCGCCCCCGCCCCCACAAAACCCCCCATTAAGGAAGAGATAAGTTGAAAAAAAAAAAACTAGGGCGAAAAAATATCGCACCAGAACCTTGAGGAAGGAGGGGGGGTGGAGTTGGGGGGGGGGGGAGCCAGGGTCCTTATCTTTTTCCGTCAGACAATCCAAATTGCGCCGGCGACAACGACGACGCGAGATAAGACGAAAACGAACGACGAGGTTGTTCCGCCCCGTCGTGGGATGATTATATTTGATGCTAAAAACAACATTCAGGAATTATAGCTATTATTTTGAGATGTGAAACAGCATCCAAAAACAATGGAAAAAAAAGAAAACCATTATCATTATTATTATTATTATTAATTATTATTATATCAGAAGATGAACCCTATTCGTATGGAACCATTTCACCAAAGGGGCCCTTAATTGACTTGAAATTCAAGCTTCAGAGGAATATTGCGGTGTTCATTAGGAAGAGGTAAGAGGAGGCAAAGGGAAATACACAAAGAAGAGATCCCACTTATTAAAGAAGAAAAAAAAAAGTAACAGATATAAAAATGTATTAAAATGCAAGAAGAATATCATTGAAGGTAGTAATGCATTACACCGTCATTTAAACTTCTGAAGAACCAATTACAAGACATCCTCAGGGAACCTGTTCCACAATCCAACAGTGTGAGTAACGCCACCAGAAGCTGGGAAAGAGAACAGATGTTGCGCCGTCAACGAGAAAAGATCCGCGTTCACAAAGAGGATTAATAATACAAAGTTGCAAAGACAATCGAGCCCAGAATCAGTGGCCCGGTTTCTAATTTGGGGGAAATGACAAATAATAAACCACCAGACCATAAAAGGTATAGGAAGTGGAACTGGAATATAAAATTTAGGACAAAAGACAAGCGCTGAGAACTATGATAAGGTCAATCAGCGCTGAAAATAATGACGAAACAATTGTCAGGGTGGAGAGTAAGTGGGAAAAAAGAGAATATGACCTGAGATGCAGTAAAAGTAATAATAGGAGTTGCAGCTAGGGGCCGAAGGCACGCTGCAACTTCAAGTAATGCCTACAGCGAACCGCGTGAGGTACACTGACGGCACTAACCCCCAGCGGGAAAGCAAAGTTAT
>NC_087204.1:28410228-28437728 GCF_015104395.2 Macrobrachium nipponense | reverse complement strand
TGTGAATAAACATTTCGACAATTATCCGTATTCCCGTCCGTACTCATTTATCTGGCTTACTGTATTCACATCTCTTTCCATCTGTTTATGTTTATTCTCTTTTCTTTAAATTCCTTTCATCTATACATAACTTCCTCTCTCTCTCTCTCTCTCGTCTGTATGAAGCATCTTTCTTAATTAAAACATCCTTATCTCTCTCTCTCTCTCTCACTCTCCCTCATCAGTATGAAGCCGCTTCTTGTTTAAAAACTCTCTCTTTCTCTCTCTCTCTCTCTCCCTCATCAGTATGAAGCCGCTTTCTTGTTTAAAAAACTCTCTCTCTCTCTCTCTCTATCTCTCCCTCAAGTATGAAGTCGCTTTCTTGTTTAAAACTCTCTCTCTCTCTCTCTCTCTCTCTCTCCATAAACAAAGTTCCCTCATAACAAACATTACTTTTTCCACTAACACGAAATTATCATTCCGGAACATTTCCTGTCTCCCCACTGCTGATATTGCCATGTTTCTACGCTTCTTACTTGTACTTGAGAAATCTGTATCTAAATAATGGATTACTATTTCTGCTGCTACTACTACTATTACTACTACTATCATGAAGCATCAACATGATTCATCATGATTCGTCTTGATTCGCCCCACTCATTACAATATAACACCAAGCGAATCGGCATGATTTGAATCGGTGTAAACGATGTCATTGAAATTGTTGTGGCGAATCAAGACGAATCATGAGTCGGGTTGATTCTTCACGAACTGAATCGATTCGACTCGCTTGGTGTGAGAGCAGCCGTCCTACTATTTCGGTTTCATTCAAGAATGACATCGTTCCATGAAATCATTACTAATGATACTGTTATTATTATTATTATTATTATTATTATTATTATTATTGATCTGCTTCTACGACTATTATCGAAACACCACATCATCCTACAATAATAATTCCTCACACCCACCATCATAATCATCCATCAATTCTAAATATAAAAAAATAAATAAAAAATTTACGAAATAAAAAAAATCAATGACGTGGTTCAAACCCTCTCGCCCTCCTCCTCTTTTAAAAGTAGGGAGGGGGGGTGTGAAGGGAGGTGGGGGGTGGGGTGGGGAGGAAGCCGCCCGCAATCTCCGAATATCTAAAGACAAACTTTGGCTGAGATGTAAATAACTGCTGGTATCCTCTCTCACAAAAATCTTGGGGAAGTCTTGAAACTGTCGGAACTCCCACGAGAGAGAGAGAGAGAGAGAGAGAGAGAGAGGGCAGGTTGACTGTCTTAAGGAATGAAGTTTTGTGATGTGTGAGATTATTAGAGAGAGAGAGAGAGAGAGAGAGAGAGGAGGGCAGTTGACTGTCTTTAAGGAATGAAGTTTGTGGATGTGTGAGATTTATTAGAGAGAGGAAAGGAGAGAAGGGAGTTAGAGAGAGAGAGAGAGAGAGAGAGAGAGAGAGAGAGAGATGTAGTTGGTTGCGTTTAAGGGATGAAGTTTGCGGACGCGTGGAATTATTAGAAGAGAGAGAGAGAGAGAGAGAGAGAGAGAGAGAGAGAATTAAAAGCTCGTCTGTCTTCCTCGTACCAGTCCCATGTGGAAATCGAAATGAGTCTTTGAACGCAGTGTCTTAAGAAGAGAAGGTTTTCACTATGGTTAAATGAAGTCGAGAAGTACAAATTTCCTAATGTCTAATTTTTTTTTACAAGATTATTTATTCATTTTCAAAAATTCTCATCTCTTGCAAATCTCCTCAATTCAAAGCCCTATCAAACAAGTCCCCAATCACCTGATCCTCCTCTTCCCCAAGTCCCCAATCACCTGATCCTCCAATTCCCCAGGTCAAGTCCCCAATCACCTGATCCTCCAATTATCCAGGTCCCCAATCACCTGATCCTCCTCTTCCCCAGGTCCCCAATCACCTGATCCTCATCCTCCCCAGTTCCTCAATCATTTGGTCCTCCTCTTCTTCCCCATTTCCTCAATCATATCTTCTTCCCCAGTTCCTTAACCCTCTAGTCCATCCTCCCGCAGTTCCCCAGTCCTCTTCCCCAGTTCCAAGTCATTTGGTCCTCTTTTTTTTTTTTCTTTTACAGTTCCCATACCACACTGTCCTCTTCCTCTTCTCCAGTTCCTCAGTCACTCGTTCCTCTTCCTCTTCCCCAGTTCCTCATTCGCCTTTTCCTCTTCCTCTTCCCCAGTTCCTCATTCGCCTTTTCCTCTCCCTCTTCCCCAGTTCCTCATTCGCCTTTTCCTCTTCCTCTTCCCCAGTTCCTCATTCGCCTTTTCCTCTTCCTCTTCCCCAGTTCCTCAGTCGCCTTTCTCTTCCCTTTTCCTTCCCCTTTTCCTCATTCGCCCCATTTTTCCTCTGTCCTTACCTTCCCAATCCTTCATCCATTTCCTCTCCCGTTTCCCCAGTTCCTAAATCACTCGTTCCTCTTCCCCAGTTCCCCAGTTCCTAAATCACTCGTTCCTCTCCCTCTTCCCCAGTTCCTAAATCACTCGTTCCTCTTCCTCTTCCCAATTCCACAATCGCAATTCCTCTCCCTCTTCCCCAGTTCCTAAATCACTCGTTCCTCTTCCTCTTCCCCAGTTCTTCAATCACTTTTCCTCTTCCTCTTCCCCCAGTTCCAAGTCATTTGGTCCTCTTTTTTTTCCTTTTTTTCCTTTTTTTTTTTAAACCAGTTCCCATACCACACTGTCCTCTTCCTCTTCCCCAGTTCCTCAATCACCCTTTTCTCTTCCTCTTCCCCAGTTCCTCATTCGCCTTTTCCTCTCCCGTTTCCCCAGTTCCTAAGTCACTCGTTCCTCTTCCTCTTCCTCAGTTCCTCAATCACATTTCCTCTCCCTCTTCCCCAGTTCTTAAATCACTCGTTCCTCTTCCTCTTCCCAAGTTCCACAATCACAATTCCTCACCCTCTCCCCCAGTTCTTAAATCACAGTTCCTCTTCCTCTTCCCCAGTTCCTAAATCACTCGTTCCTCTTCCTCTTCCCCAGTTCCTAAATCACTCGTTACTCTTCCTCTCCCAAGTTCAACAATCACAATTCCTCACCCTCTTCCCCAGTTCTTAAATCACTCGTTCCTCTTCCTCTTCCCCAGTTCCTAAATCACTCGTTACTCTCCCTTCCCCAGTTCTTAAATCACTCGTTCCTCTTCCTCTTCCCCAGTTCCCCAATCATCTGCTCAATCTTGGACTTTATTCTTCGCCCCCTGATGGGTTTGCTTCCCAGGCGACATATCTGGTTTTCGTAATATTGGAAGATGGCTTCTGCCAATTCTTCCCAGGCAATACCCGACTTCTCTCTTCTTCCCCCCCCCCCCCCACCCCCCCCCCCCCCCCCCCCCCGACCCCTCCCAACCCATTTCGGTTTCGGGGGGCGGGTTTCTTCTTAATTTGTCTACCTCGGCTCCTGCTTGTTTGGTTGTGCCTTGTATCTCTTGTCAGTTATTGGCGTGTTACTTATGACTTTCGTTTCTATTTTCATCTATGTTGTATTTTCCCTGTCTTCTAAATACTAATATTATTACTTTACTGTGCTACTGCTATTACTATTAGTATTAATACAGCTAAACCATTTACTGCTTCCATCAGTATACCTCTTCTACTTCTCTTACTACAATAACTACTGCCATCTTTCTCAGTTACATTTTCACCCCTCCCTTAATGTTTATTAATTTCCATATCTTCCTTTATTATTCATCTGCTCTCTCTCTCTCTCTCTCTCTCTCTCTCATTCCGGCTTTCCTTTCTTTAAATGTCTCTATCTCCCTCTTTCTCCCCATGCCTTCCAAATCTCTCTCTCTCCCCAGACTCAATTCCTGTTCTCTCTCTCTCTCTCTCTCTCTCTTAAGGTTTTCCATTTTCTTAAATATCTCTCTCTCCCTCCCCCTCCTTCTTCCCTTCCTTCTATCTCTCTCCCCGGTGCCAATTCTCATTCTCTCGCTCTCACTTCCTTTCCTACTCTCTCTCTCTCTCTCTCTCTCTTCCACCTTCGGTGGTACCTTCTATTAACTTTCTCTCTCCCTTTCCAAGATTAATGTCGGGACGAGGTCGCAAAAGAGGAGGGGGGGGGGGGTCTATCTCCCCCGCCCGGTGCGCTTGATTGATGGGTTGAAAGATGGGACTCAATTGCCTTCCCCTTACCCGCCTCCTCCCCCCCCCCCCCCTCCCTCTCTCTCTCTCATGAACCGCATACATTTGTTTCGTTTTGAGTTAAGAAGTTTAATTTTGTTCGAATCTGAAATTCTCTCTCTCTCTCTCTCTCTCTCTCTCTCCTTATATCACTCACCCTACTCCCTCTCGCTCTCTCTCCCCTTCCTTACATCTCTCCCTCTCTCCTCCTCCCTCCCTTACATCCCTCTCTCACTATCTCTCTCTCTCGCTCTATCTCCTCCCCAAGATCTTGAGGACGAAAACTGCCTGACCGATTTCATTCAAACCAAGGCATCGACTCGTTTCAATTTATTGACCGGATGATATTAGCGTGGCGCCTTTCAATTGTCACGTTTCACAGGTAACTGGTCATTAATGATTTCATTAGATTCCCTGACAAGGCGAAGACAGGTATTCGCGGAAAAAAATGAATTAATCATGAATAAATAAATGAATAAAAATTCGAAAAAAAAATATTGAAAACAACTTTCGGGTGACCACTCAATTTTTGCTTAATCCGTTTAGAAAAATGAATTTAAAAAGACCGCTATTTTTTTTATATAAAAATCAATTAATCAGGAAATTCTTTTAATATTTTTTTTATTAAAAATTCGTGGAAGAGGTGACTTTCCTTCCCTAGCAAAAAAAATAAATCAGGCGAATTAAAAATCAAATAATATATTTTTTTTCAATTTCCTTATAAAAATAACACGAAACGAAATTTAAATTTTTCGAAAAACCCTAGGAGACTTTCTCTAGTTAAATAGTTAAGAAAAATATATACCAATATATAATAGCAGTCACAGGAAGAATAATCAAGAAAATTATTGTAGAAATCACAGGAAGAAGAAATAATTAAGAAAAATATAACAACAATCACAAGAAGAATAAATAATTAAGAAAAATATAACAACCACAGGAAGAAATACGAAAAATATAACAGCAATCACAGAAAGAAGAAATAATTAAGAAAAATATAACAGTAATCACAGAAAGAATAAATAACTACGAAAACTATAACAGCAATCACAGGAAGAAGAAATAATTAAGAAAAATATAACAGTAATCACAGAAAGAATAAATAACTACGAAAAATATAACAGCAATCACAGGAAGAAGAAATAATTAAGGAAAATATAACAGTAATCACAGAAAGAATAAATAACTACGAAAACTATAACAGCAATCACAGGAAGAATTAACGATGAAGAAAAAAAAAACGATACATTATTTAGCCATAACAGGAAAAGTTTTCCTATAGGAACAGAAAACATATGTGAAAGGTATTTGAGATTCTTTTCATTAATTAGCGAGAAATAAAGAAATTCATTCAAAATGCTGTAAGTTCGAGAATGTCTGAGGAGATGAATAAATGAAGAACTGAATGAACAGCCAGATAAATGGAGTGAATGAATAAACACGCGGAAAAATGAATAAGCAGCTACCTATACGACTTCATGAAGGGCGGACCAGTGAAATTAATGCGGAAATTAAGTAAAAAAAAAAAAAACTTATTAGCGAAATGAGGAAAGTTACAGCAATGCTGTTTTGTATCAATTCTCTCCGGTGCTACCCTTATGCATTCTACAGAGGCTTATATTATTATTATTATTATTATTATTATTATTATTATTATCATCATCATCGAGACTTTTGGTTTCATTTTCTATTTTAACAAATCGTGAGTGAATTCTGTCCCTTACGATATTTTTTATTATCATATTATTATTATTATTATTATTATTATTATTATTATTATTATGTCTGGAAAATAAAATTTAGGCCAAAGGCCAAGCGCTGGGACTTCTGAGGTCATTCAGCGCCGATAAGGCAAATGGGAGTAAAAAAAAAAATACCTAAAGGTATAACAGGAGGAAAAGCTCACAGTTGCACTAAGAAACAATTGTTAAGAGAGGGTAGAAAGTCAGATGGAAGAAAGAGAATATGAACGGAGGTACGGTAAAAATTATAAAAAGGAATTGCGGCTAAGCACCAAAGGGACGCTGCAAAGAACCTTTTGTAATGCCTACAGTGCACCACGTGAGATACACTGATGGTTCTACCTCCCAATAAGAAGGTTCAACGTTATTTTTTATTCCTACCGCAAAGAAAATTCTTTTAAGGTCCTTAAGAAGGATGGCATTAGATTCTACAGAATGAAGCCAAAGAATTAAATTAGAGCGCAGAGAATCCCTTCATTTTTAAACAATGAGTTTGACTTTGATAAATAATTTCATAAACAAATAAAAATGGGACTGGCTGACTAGCAACTAATTCTACAGAAATGTTCTAAGTTCCTTAAAAAATAATCTAAACATATCTAGAACGGACCATATCCCTAAAGAATCCCCTGACATCCAAAAGGAGAAGAAATTCAAAGTGAAATCCCAAAAACCAGAGTCAGGTTCCCGGACCCTTAAAATATAAGGACTCGGATGCTCGCTAAAGGACTCGGAAATTAAGGGAGGAGGGATAGGGTGGGGGGGGGGGGGATTTCAACCCCTAGCAACAGCCCCCGGCGAAAAGGTTCGGAAACTGAGAAGATGAGCATCGGCGGTGGGTTCCAATTCTAGTAAATAGGTTCAGAACTTGAAAACAGATTCGGGCACAAGTGACCTAATTTAGATCCTGAGAACCGATTTGGGATTCCTCCTCCTCCTCCTGTAGTGGAATTGTTTGAGTCAAGGAGAATGTGTAAATGAGAGAGAGAGAGAGAGAGAGAGAGAGAGAGAGAGAGAGAGAGAGAGAGAGAGAGAGAGAGTAAAAGCGGACAGTTGGAGGTGAGCCGAATGAAAAATTTTTAGAGAAAAAAGGCAGTGGGAAAAATTGAGAGAGAGATAGAGAGAGAGTAAAAGGTGGACAATGAGAGGAGAGCCCAAGGAAAGAATGAAAAAATGAGGAGAGAGAGAGACGAGGCCCAAGGAAAGACAGGAAAAATGAGAGAGAGAGAGAGATGAGAGAGAGAAGAGAGAGAGAGAGAGAGTGTCTCCCCTATATATATATAAAAAAAAAGCCTTTCACGCACCATACTTTCATTTCCTTTACCTCACCTGAAGACCAATTTTGATTTTCCTTTTTTACTTATCATAATTTTTTTATATCTTATATTTATTATTAACTTTATATCATTCCTTATTGTCCTTTGTAGCGTATCACTTCCTCCGTCGCTCCCGTGACGCTGTATTCATACACACAGAATTACCTAAATTAAAAGCAAAAGCTAAAAGCAAAAGCTCGCTTTAAAAGGCTTACATAGAGCCAACCCATTCCAATGGTTGAACAAAGTTGCTCTATATATATATATAGAACCTTTATTGTTCTTCATAAAAGGGCTAAAGCTAGATAGTATTGTTCTAGGTCTAGTATCTTGAAGGTCAATTTCCATTTGAACAGACTTCTATTTTGGGGGGATGGGGCGGGGGGGGGGGTTTGGGGGGGGGGTTTATTCCTCCTTTAGGGTATGCTACCAAACATGGAAAACCCACACTTTCTTCTATAAAAGACTATAAGTTCGTAGTATTTTGCCTTGGTAAAAGATAATAATAATAATAATAATAATAATAATAATAATAATAATAATAATAATAATAATATTAATAATAATAATAATAATAACCCAGTCGAATAGGATGACTGTGATAAACCAAAAAAAATTTACATAAAATTACAAAATAATAATAATAATAATAATAATATAATAATAATAATAATAATAATAATAATAATAATAATAATAATATGATAGCTACAAAAGCTATGCAATTCATCATAAAAAAATATACAATGTTCCGAAATGTATATATACAATTACTTTAGTGCTTTTCAATTCGATCAGTCCTGTATCCAAATCCGATGAATTTGGACCTGTCAAAGTAGTTATTTTTTTTCCTAGCAGGATATCCCGAGAACGCGTCGACGGAATTCGATGAAACTTGAAAGACTCGTTCTATGAGTGACATTCTGGGGCTGATTAAATTTTGAAAGGAATTCCGAGACGATTTCAGGTAATCGATATGAAAGGGTCACCTCATGCACGGATGTGTGTACAGCTTCATCAAATGCCAAATGCGCCATCCCATACTGGTGAAATCATAGTCTATTATTAATCATTATGTAACAAGCAATTGTGCTTTATGAAATGGGGACAATGAATTGGCCAGATCCTGCTTGAAGGAAACGAGGAGAATCCTACGTCATACAACGTAAGAAATAAAGAAAAAAGAAGACCCAATAGGATGATACTGCCGCTTTATTCATACCAGCTTACTTTAAATAGGAGAGAGAGAGAGAGAGAGAGAGAGAGAGAGAGAGAGAGAGAGAGAGAGAGAGAACCATAAATACCAAATTCTACAGTATATAAGTAAATCTTTATTATCAAACAAAAGAGAGAGAGAGAGAGAGAGAGACGAGAGAGAGAGGAGAGAGAGAACAGAACATTAAATCATCATACACCCCAGTATAAGTAACATCTTTATTATCAACAACAGACAGGAGAGCATTCTAAGGCAAATAACATTTCAAAATAGTGGGGGGGGGGGGGGGGGGACCTAAAAGACGCGACACCACGTCATGAAAAGCAAAAGGCGCCTTTAAAACAACAATAAAAAAATATATATAAATAACAATAAATTAAAAATACATTTTAGATTAAAGCAGCTTTGAGGTGTGAGAACAGCAGATCACACGGCAGAGACCAAGCAATATTGTACTGAATAATTCCAAATGAGAAAGAGAGAAACATCAGCGCTGGTGTATAATTTTATCTTGGGAGTCACCAACTCAAGTCTTCTAAATATTCCAGTAATATTTCCCGAATCACTTACTTAAATTCAATTTCTCACCTTGATTATCAGTATCTCTAAGTTATTATCACAGTCATTATCATAGTCATTCTCATCTTTATTATCATCAACATTAATTATTAGAGTTAAATGTGTTTGAAAAGAAAAATAAAAAAATTAAAAAAAAAAAACAGATTTGGGACACGTCAATGAAATTTATTCCTGAGCTGATACGAGATTTTATGAACGTACCTCTCTCTCTCTCTCAAGTAACTTGTTCATTCTGAGCAAATCAAATATTTAATAATAATAATAATAATAATAATAATAATAATAATAATACACGTTAGCACTTTAAAATCTAAAAATGCTAGGTGTAAAATCAGTATAATTCTCTCCTCTCTCTCTCTCTCTCTCTCTCTCTCTCTCTCACCTTCCTTCTGAAGACAAGCCCATATCCGGCTGAAGATAACATTGACACAGCAACGTCCTCTCAAGTTGACTATCAAAAGACGTCTTATACAGAGAGAGAGAGAGAGAGGAGAGAGAGAGAGAGAGAGAGAGAGACTATATAATCACAACTCCCTTTTTAGGATTCACACTTATCATGACTTATATTTCTACATCGTTTACAGACACCACACAAACTCCTCGCCGTTTTCTCCCATTTCCATCTTTCTTGTGCTTTCTTATTCTTTCCTCCTTTCTTCGAGAGAAAATTCACTCTCCTTCCTACCACCATCACACGAGATTCTCTCTCCTCAAGAGAACCGACTCGAACGTCAGGGAGTCTCTTCTTAAAACCTAAGTTGAAACTTATATTCATAACCACCATTTCCGCATCTGTATTTTCTTTCGCTTATTTATTTATTTTCATTCCTTGTTGCGACTTCTCACTTCGTCTTCGGACGGGCCAAGTCTTTTGTTTCTCACCTCTCACTTTAGTACATCAATTGAGACGAAGTTTTATTCCGTTTTTAAAGATTACTTATATAACCGTTTCTCAAAATCACCAGGAAACTGAAATGTCTAAAAATCTCTCTTCCTAAAGTCTAACAAAACCGACAGCATTGAAATTTGGTTGATATTCTTACAAAAACACAAAACTGAGGCGGAAAGACGCGCTGCAGTAGCAACAAATGCTATTTTCTTTTAATTAATTACTCTGCAAGTTGACCAGATACTCTGACGATCAATCCCAAATCAAAACAAAGTGTCAATATTATATTCGCCGCGGCTGAAACGACGATCATCATTCCATCCCTCATGCATTGTCTACACGAGGATGAAAAATGCAGATGGAAACAAGAGGATAGAGAGAAACATTAGCAAAACACGGGCGTGAGAGTGGGCGTGTAAGTGTCGTGCGAAGGCGTGGGTGGAGATTGAAAAAGAAAAAAAAAAAACCCTAGAAGGAACACTAAAGGCGGGGTACCAGTCGAGAGGGGCCGGCGCAGCGGAGCGACACCTTCCACTACCATGACAGAGGGGAAACTGAGCGAGAGAAAGAGGGACAGATCCGACTCAGGGAGAGAGGGAGGAGAGTCTGTCGTGTTTCAGAGTCTGCCCCACCTCCCCGCCACCCCAACCAACACATCTCCCCCTCCCTACCTTTCCTCCCTCCGCCCCTCGCCGCTACAAACATGAGAATCATGCAGCCAGTTTGCCAAAGATTCTTATTCTCTATTTACGTTTTACAAACTTCTGACTCTTACTTTCTCTTCATCAGCAAACTTCAACTTCTTTTTAATTCAACGACGACCGAGGTCTCGCCCAGAATGTCTCTTACAAAGGGTATTTTTATATATTATTTTTTGTTGTTGAATTAAACCCCCAGAACTCGTTTCGATGTCACCAATTACAAAGGAGATTTCTAAGATTCTTGAGAGAGAGAGAGAGAGAGAGAGAGAGAGAAAGAGAGAGGAGAGAGAGAGAGGTAAGTCACCTTGTCCCCATAATGAAAAATCCTCAAACTAACGTCATCAAAAAAAGAAAGAAAAAAAATTCTCTTAGCAACCGATAAAAAAAATCTTTTAGATAAATATGTGAACGCAAATAGGGAATGGGTCAATTAAGTCGATGACCACAACTTACTGCGACGTCAGTTTCTGTCATTAATATCAATTAACCAAATTACAATATATATATATATATATATATATATATATATATATAAATATATATATACATATATATATATATATATATATATATATATATATATATATATATATATATATATAACTGAGACAACGCAATCCTCACCTTTTGTATTTTAGATATAATCACAGAATGAAATTCTCACTTTCACTAATTGTTTTTCTGAGAGTTAGTAATGATTATTTTTCTTTGAAGAATGCATAATAATAATAATAATAATAAGTCAGCTGCATTCAACTTGTAAATAGTCTTCTCTATTTTCTAATAATAGCTTTCTCTCTGCTATTACAACTGGCGAGTATTGCGCCGATATTACTTCAGGAGGAGTCAATTTCAGGATAATTGTTACAAATTTATAAATAAATTTGGAACAATTATCCCTGAAATTGACTCCTCATGATGAGTAATATCGGCGCAATACTCGCCAGTTGTAATAGCAGAGAGAAAGCTATTATTAGAAAAATAGAGAAGACTATTTACAAGTTGAATGCAGCTGATGCAGCAATATCTTTCAATAAGACTTGTTTGAAAGAGGCTCTCCTTCCAATAAATAATAATAATAATAATAATAATAATAATAATAATAATAATAATAATAATAATAATAATAATAATTTAAGAAATTCACAGTTTCGTGTGAAAAACAAATTGTTAAAAAAAATTTAACAATAATAATAATAATAATAATAATAATAAAAACACCCAGACAAACAGGATGACTGTGACAGACAAATAAAGGTATTATATTATTATTATTATTATTATTATTATTATTATTATTAATTATTATTATTATTATTATTCTGACCGTGAATAACTGAAAAGCAGTGAAAATGTACACGAAGAAATTTAAAATGATGTTCTCCATTTTCGTTCTTTCACCTGAGGGCATTCGTAAAATGGTAATGTCTAGCAAATAATAATAAACATTATTTGGTATCATCACTTTCTCGTGATCTTTATGTGGATAAATAAAGTCCCCCACCCAGTTGTTATTTAATATCTATATATATATATATATATATAGATATATAATATATATACATATATATATATATAATATATGTTGTATATTGGGCGTGAATACCGGTAGCTTTCAACAACTTGATCAAGTTGGCGAAAGCTACCTGTATTTAGCAATATACTACATATTATATACAACTGTGGACTTAATTTTTCCAATAATAATAATAATAATAATAATAATAATAATAATAATAATAATAATACAGTAGTAGTCATAATAGTAGTATTAATATTAGCAGAGGGGAGAATAAAAAGAACTAAAAACACCATAAGCTACCTAATAATAATAATAATAATAATAATAATAATAATAATAATAATAATAATAATACTAATAAAATGAAGAATAACAACACCAATAACAAAACAACACTACCCGAATCATAACAATAATAGCAATGCCTTCCAGGAAGAACAGCAAGGCGACATGGAAAAAAAAAAAACTTCATTGTCGTATGAAAACTTTGCCTCGAGTGGACAAAATAATCCCTTAGCTTAATCTTCAGAGACGGGAGGAGGTGAGGAGAGTTCTCCTTCTTCTCCTGCCTGCGGAAGAATTCGAGACTACGACGAAGTGAACGTCTCCCACATTGCAGGTTATATTTATGTTTAAATGTCAATTCGGTTGAAAAGTAACGATATACTAGATGTATTTCCTAGTTTTCAAGTTCCCCGTACACAAACATGCATACGTACACATACATTATATTTCTGTATGGGTGAAGAAAATAGGATATTAACATTAATATAGCTAAATGTATGTATAATATATATATATATATATATATATATATATAATATATATATAATATATTTATTTATTTCTGGGTAGAGCGAAGTTGCATATTACATATTATATTATATATATATATCATATATATATATATATATATATATATATAGGGGTATATATATATATTTACTGTATAAAAGTGTGCCGCACTATATAAGGGGTTCGACGTGCTGATGTTGAACGTTGTGTGGTCCACGAGCAAATATGAAATGAACATCCCATAAAAACCTCTCTTACAGCCACTTTGTAAACACAGAAGAGAAGCCTCTCTGAAATAGATTACCACTAGACAGCCATTACAATTTTTTTTACTATTTATTTATTTATTTTCTGTAAATCTGTAATTCTCGAACTGGCCAAGATTCGAAACATGGCAACCCAAGTCCCTCCATAATAAGAGTCCACACATTGCCTCATAAAGCGGATTCCTCACGTCTCATAAAAAGGGAAAAATCATAATTTTCTCAACAGACAGGTCTCGCTGCCTCCTCGGTCAAAAGGCGCTATATGTCCCCCCCGCCTCATCTGTTATGAATACACACAGAGGCTCTTATTCCGGAAGTTCCACGCGCTCCTCACTTCACTTTCCTACTCACTTCACTTTCCTATGTACGGGGCATGACGAGCTCCGTCTCGTCACTTCCCCCCACTCCTTTCTTGACGGGAAGAAACACGAGGTTTTGATGTCGTCTTGGCACGCGCGGCGCGCCACACGAGTACACCCACATACACACATATATATGTATATAGTGTGTGTGTATGTGTTGGGTGTATACTCGAGTAACAGAATCATCAGTGGAAAAGCCTCCTCCTCCCCTAGTATCATTACTAGCGACGAAAAAGGAGTTTAGCAGACACGTAAGAGAGGGGAAAATAGATGTGGAATGATACAGGGGGAAATTGCAACAGGAACAAGAATAAATAAAAAAAGAAGCTTCATAAACATAAAAAAAAACTAATATATAAAAGACGTAAAATTAATCAAGAACATAAAAAAACCTTCAGATACAGGAGCAACTGTGACCATTTCACAGGATTCCTAAATTCCAAGACTTTGACAGGAATCCTAAATTCCAAGACTTTGACAGGAATCCTAAATTCCAAGCCTTAGACAGGAATCCTAAATTCCAAACATTTTACAGGAATCCCAAATTCCAAGCACTTTAGAGATGATAATTTCCAAGAATTTACAGGAATCGTAAATTCAAAGCATTTTACAGATAGCATAAAGACCAAGTATTTACAGAATTCCATATATTTTACGGGAATCACAAATTCTGACACTTTTTCATGAGTCATAAATACAAATATTTTAAAGGAATCATAAATTCCAAGAATTTTAAAGGAATCCCATATTCCAAGCATCTTACAGGAGTCACAAATTCCAAGCATTTTTGCAGGAATCATATATCCCAAGCGTTACACAGGAATCGTAAATTCCAAGAATTTTAACATTTTACAAGAATCATGAATTCCAAGCATTTTGCAGCAATCATAAATTCCGAGCATTATGCAGGAATCATATATTCCAAGCATTACACAGAATCATATATTCCAAGCATTTTACAGTAATTATACATTCAAACTATTTTACAGGAATCCCAATTCCAAGCATTTTACATCAATCACATATACCAAGCATTACACAGGAATCATAAATTCCAAGGAATTTACAGGAATCATACGAGAACAAACGCATACACACGCGCAAGCGATTCCGGACTCATGAAATACGCCCAGGAATCTTGCATGCATCGAATGAAAGCAAGCAGGAATGTAAAAGCCTGTCAGACAGACAGACATACAGACGGTAAACAGACACACACACACACACACACACACACGAGTCTCCTGAGGTCTGCGTCACACCGTTTATTTTTACCTGGCAGACACGAAAGGGTGGCGGTGGCGGCAGAGCACCGCCGAAAATCTGTTGCTCTTAAAACACGACCCCCGGGCCAAAAAAACGAAGTGGGAGATAAAATATCTCCCAACAGCCGACTCACCAAACCTCAGAATCTCACCCCACAAAAGTTCCCATATTAAACCTCAGCATTTATTCGTCCGTTTATTTCTCTCTCAATCGTTTCGGCATCAAGAAAATAACTAAATCTGCCTTCAAGACTCGTGGCTTCCCTCCAACACTCAGGGTAAAACTTCCCTTGTTTTACGTCTTTCCTCCTCCTCCTCCTCCAAGTGAGGAAGGAGTTAACCCCCTTATCTCAACCCCTGTAACCTTCTCATAACCTCACACACTCGCTAACATACCGACTATGAGCACCCACGACCATAAGACGTCTCGTCTTGTAACTCGGCATTTCGGTAATTTGTAGGGGGGAGTTTTAAAACACAAACACACACACGCACACGACACACACACACATATATATATTAACAAAATATATAATATTATATATAATAGATATATATATATTATAAGATATTATGATATATTAACTATAATATGAATATATATATATAATAATGCATGCACATAGCTATACAGTATACAATAAAAAAAAAAAAAAATAAATAAATAATTTAATTACTAATAATATTATATATCTATATAGTAAACTAATAGATTATTATAATAAATAAAGTATAGTCTATATATAATATATAATATAATTATATTTTAATCTTAATATATATATGTGTGCGTGTGTGTGTGTGTGTGTGTGTGTGTGTGTGTGTAATCATTAAGCTACAAATCTCGTTTGTCCAATTCACGGTACTTCGAGAATATCCCCGTAGGGGAATTAACACCGAAGGGGAATTTGTAAGTGATAAGTGTAATGGTACTGAAGTGACTGCCATTCCATTTATCGCTTAAAAATCCCCACCCATCTAACCCCTTCCATCCTTCGGTGATAATTCCTCTCCAGGAATATTCCCGAAGTAGCGTGAATTGGATATTAAACGACATTTGTAGCTTGATGACTGTTTATAAATCACGGTGTGATAAACATTTCATATATATGTATATGAAAATATATACATATATGTATATATATATATATATATATATATATATATATATATATATATATATATATTTATATATATATATATATATATGTATATATAAACATATATGCATTTACATGCACATATGCATATGCATATTCATACGCATAGCATAGGCACCAACACTGAAATTCCATATTTGTACGATTGGCAATTTTCATCAATAAGGGGGGTACATAAAAATATGATATAAATTATATAAGCACATAAACATATGACATCAACTGCATAAACACGTATGTATACGTGTCTGAACACGTGCATACACAGCAGCAACTTTGTAAACATTTATGTGAGGGAGAAACAACAATAAACAAATATATCCTTCAAAGGTTACAAATCATTTGAATATGGGTAAACTACCTTTGCTAGGAATGTGTCTATCTACAAACCCTTTCACAAAAGACAACTACCGACTAGTGGGTTTGCATTTAAATAATAATAATAATAATAATAATAATAATAATAATAATAATAATAATAATAATAATACTCCAATAGGTATTACTGCCCATGTTATGCACGAAGCTATGTTGTCTCACAGAATGCCTGTTGCGTTTGTTTCTGCCAAATATATGACAAACATTTTTTTTTTTTTTTATTTTTTTTGAAATTCAGTGATAATTCTTTTTTTAAATCCGATAAGGCGTTCGAAAAGACTAACTCAAACAAAATTTCCTTTTTTTTTTTTTTTTTTTTTTTTTTTTGCCAAACAACAAATTATTCAATATGGCAACAAAAATTTAAAGTATCAAAACGCAAAAGAAAAAAGGGAAGTGCCCACGAAATATTTTTCGAATTACCCACAGAATTTCTCTTTTCACTAAACATCATTTTATAAAAATACAAAATATGTAAGACTGAAAGACAAACCCTAAAAAAAATAAAAAAAACGGAAATACCCGCAAGACGCAGTGGCATATCACCCAACTCGAGACAACGGCCCTTACCATTCCTACCTACTAGCCCCACGGCCGCCACCCCCCCACCCCCCTCCCCCCCCCCCCCCCGACCCCCCCCCCCCCCCACCACACACCCACAGCCACCCCAAAAAAGGAGATTTATTTTCGTAACATTCCCGTTTGGGGAGAATAAGGGTGCAAAACATTTCGACTATGTACTGAGGAATGCTCATGATCGCAATTCTTGGGGAAGGGAAGATACAGGAAGCTTCGAGGAATGGCGCTCTCTCCCCTACCCCCCTCCCCCTTCCTGGCACAGTCAGTCTGGCCAATGGATTTTGCGTTGTGCTCACCCCTCTGCGGGTTTGAGAGAGAGAGAGAGAGAGGAGAGAGAGAGAGAGAGAGAGAGAGAGAGAGAGCAAATTATGCTTAAAGGAGAATTATCATACAAAGAAAAGATTATCTCACTGAGAGGAGAGAGAAGAGAAAGGGAGAGAGAGAGAGAGAGAGAGGGGTGACGAGAGAGGGAGCGAGAGAGAGAGAGGAGAGAAATTATGCTTAAACGGTGAATTATCATACAAAGAAAGATTACCTCACTGAGAGAGAGAGAGAGGCCGGATGAGAGAGGGAGGGGGAGAGAGAGAGAGATGAGAGACGAAAGATTATGCTAAAAGGAGAATTATCATACAAAGAAAGATTACCTCACTAGAGAGAGAGAGAGAGAGGGCGGGACGAGAGAGAGAGAGAGAGAGAGATTATGCTAAAAGGAGAATTATCATACAAAGAAAAAGAAAGATTACCTCAGAGAGAGAGAGAGAGAGAGAGAAATTATGCTAAAAGGAGAATTATCATACAAAGAAAAAGATTACCTCACTGAGAGAGAGAGAGAGAGAGAGAGAGAGAGAGAGAGAGAGAGAGAGAGAGAGATTATGCAGAGAATTATCATACAAAGAGATTACCTCACAGAGAGAGAGAGAGAGAGAGAAATTATGCTTAAAAGAAGAATTATCATACAAAGAAAAAGATACTGAGAGAGAGAGAGAGAGAGAGAGAGAGAGAGAGAGAGAGAGAGAGAGAAGAGATTATCATACAAAGAAAAAGATTAGCTCACTGATAGAGAGAGAGAGAGAGAGAGAGAGAGAGCGAGAGAGAGAGAGAGAGAGAGAGAGAGAGAGAGAACTAGCAACATGCCTGCACCAGTGGCTCAAGAAAAATTTACTTGTGAAATTTGTCAAGTCGACATCGCAGTAAGCCATTACTATAAAAATAAAGCACTGGGGTTAATTTACAACCTTAAAACGGCCCTGGGGGAGAAATTTATGTCTACAAAGAAGGTAAGGGGACTGGGGTGGGGGTTAGGGGGCGGGGGGGGGGGGGGTTGTTAAATCAAGGAGTCATCATGCTCTGTCATTTCAACTTTCTATAATTTATTTGGATCTTTGTATGTGCCTAATGGACCTGTTGTTGACAGATATTACAGCTAGACATTTAGGTAAGTACTGCGGGGAAACATAAGAGATATTGATAAAGAAATATTACATAGAATGAAAAATCATTTCAAGATTCGTTTGTTGGGTGGGGCTGAACGAAAAGCGTAAAAATTGAACGGATTCTGATTTCCAAACGGCAACACTGCAACTATTGACGCTGTCAAACGTCAATTTTCACAAACTGGCAGATATTCACTGCATTTCTCTTTGTTTGCTTGCATTTTTATCTGCTTATTCATTTGTTTAAATTTTTTTTTTTTTTCTTAACAAAAAGTGATTTCTTTCAGTATTCAAACGAACACCTTATTCTTTAGAAGTCAATGACCCCTGTAGGCTTGTCCCATATGCATAGGATTCATCCTCTGAATAATAATAATAATAATAATAATAATAATAATAATAATAATAATAATAATAATAATAATAATAATAATAATGGTATCAGAACAGATAAGCCGATATGTGCCAAAAGACCAGACGTGACGTTGATTGACAATCAAGAAGAAACTATCTTTCATTGATGTCGAAAGACCATGGGACACCAGACCAGATAAGGAAGAAAGAGAGAAGATTGATAAGTATCAAGACTTGAAAATAGCCATAAGAAGGATATGGGATATACCAGTGGAAATTGTACCCATAATCATAGAGACACTAGGAACGATCCCAAGATCCCTGAAAAGGAACCTAGAAAAACTAGAGGCTGAAGTAGCTCCAGGACTCATGCAAGAAAGTGTGCTCCTAGAAACAGCGCACATAGTAAGAAAAGTGATGGACTCCTAAGGAGGCAGGATGCAACCCGTAACCCTACACTATAAAAACCACCCAGTCGAATAGGATGACTGTAATAGACCAAAAATAAATAAATAAATAAATAATAAAATAATAATTCATAACCTACTAATAACTGATGATACAATCAATTTATATTAGAATGAGACAGAATTCAGGAGGAATTCTATAAATTAAAAGCATTACAATAATTCTTTGAAAATGATGATAATATGACAAAACTTACTAACAACTGCACACCTACTCAATAATAACAATTAAACAACCAATATAAATAAGAAGGATGAGTCGGAAATCAAGAAGAATTCTCGAAATATATATATATATATATATATATATATATATAATATATATATATATATATATATATATCAAATCGGACATATTCGTCTCGAACCGACTTATTTCCTCCACCTCGTGCCAGCCACTCTAGGTGCTTCTCGTACCCTGCACGGGAGAAACCAATGGGAAATACCATGCTATTTACGGAAGCTTTTAATAGCTGCACCCTATCAAGTAAAAATGAGAGAGAGAAAGAGAGAGACAGAGAGAGACTACCACCATTAGCAAAGAACCCAAGCCATAAGAAAGATGTAAAAACTACCACGACCAGAGAGAGAGAGACCTTACCTTACCTTACCTTACAGACCTTACAGTTCGTTCGGGTTGCCCCAGGTCCCTCAGTGTGAGGCGCCTCTAATGTCTACCAGAGAGTTGCTAGTACATCTTCCGGTATATTTTGCATCTTCCAATCTTGGATGGTCTGGGATGCAGTTTAGATATTTGTCGAGCTTATTCTTAAACACATCTACGCTCACTCCTGATATATTCCTCAGATGAGCTGGCAACGCATTGAATAGACGCTGCATTATCGATGCTGGTGCGTAGTGGATTAATGTTCTGTGTGCTTTCCTTATTTTTCCTGGTATAGTTTTGGGCACTATTAATCTACCTCTGCTTGCTCTTTCTGATATTTTTAGTTCCATGATATTTTCTGTTATTCCTTCTATCTGTTTCCATGCCTGAATTATCATGTAGCGTTCTCTTCTCCTTTCTAGACTATATAATTTTAAGGATTGTAGTCTTTCCCAGTAGTCTAGGTCCTTAACTTCTTCTATTCTAGCTGTAAAGGACCTTTGTACACTCTCTATTTGTGCAATATCCTTTTGATAGTGTGGGTACCATATCATATTGCAATATTCAAGTGGACTACGAACATATGTTTTATAAAGCATAATCATGTGTTCAGCTTTTCTTGTTTTGAAGTGCCGTAACAACATTCCCATTTTTGCTTTACATTTTGCCAACAGAATGGCTATTTGATCATTGCATAACATGTTCCTATTCATCATCACACCAAGGTCTTTAACTGCTTCCTTATTTGTGATTGTCCTCATTATTAGGTCCCCTATATGCATATAGCTTTCCTTCTCTGTCTCCATAATTTATTGATTCAAATTTATCAGAGTTAAATACCATCCTATTTACCTCTGCCCAATCATATACTTTGTTAAGGTCTCTTTGTAGAGCGTTCCTATCTTCATCACAAGTAATTTCTCTACTTATTCTTGTGTCATCAGCGAAACTACTCACTAACGAATCCTTAACATTACTGTCTATGTCTTCAATCATAATAACAAAGAATATTGCAGCTAGCACCGTACCTTGTGGCACACCGGATATTACCTTGGTTTCATCCGATTTCTCATCGTTTGCAATAACTATCTGTTTTCTGTTGTGTAAAAATTCTTTTAACCATCTTCCTACTTTATCTACGATATTGTGTTTTCTAATTTTCTTTGCTAATATATTATGGTCTACTTTGTCAAAAGCTTTTGCAAAGTCTAGATAAACCACATCTGTTTCATTTCCGCTTTTCATATTTTTGAATATGTTCTCACGGTGGACTAACAGTTGGGTTTGTGTACTTTTTCCGGGTACGAAAAAAAAAAAAAACCGTGTTGTCCTATATTAAACAAATTATTTTTTATTAAATGTTTCATAATATTTTTCTTCATTACCCTTTCATACACTTTCATCTAATATGTGATGTTAGACTCACAGGCCTATAATTACTTGCCTCTAGTCTTGATCCACTTTTGAAAGTAGGGGTGATATATGCTTAATTGTGCTCATCATAAATCTTGCCTGTATCTACACTTTGTCTTAATAATATTGCAAGTGGCTTTGCGATAGAATGAACTACTTTCTTTAACAAAATAGCAGGGACTCCATCCGGCCCTGCAGCAGCTCCATTTTTAATTTCATTAATTGCCTGCACAATATCAGCTTCATTAATTTCTATGTCAGCTAAATATTCACTATTTTCGCCCCTTACTTCTATATCATTATCTTCATTATCTATTCTAGGGGTGAATTCTCTCTTATATCGTTCTGCCAGTATGTTGCAAATTTCCTTTTTTTCATTCGTTAATCTCCCTTCAATTCTCAGAGGGCCTATTTCTATTCTTCTTTATTCATCTTCTTCGCATATGAGTATAATAGTTTGGGGTTTTGCTTGATATTTAATAGGGTTTTTTCTTCCAACCAACCCGTTTTTCATTTTCTTTTGATTTGTATAATCTTTTGTTCTGCATTTTCTATCTTACTTTTTAGTTCTATAACTTTCCATGCATTTTTTTCTTTTGCAAGACCTTTTTTTCCACTTTCTGATTTTCTGGAACAAGATCTTCTGTCTCTTGGTATGCATGTATGATGTTTACTTTTCTTCTTCGGTATATATTTATCCACTATTTTCTCCAATATTTTATTTTATAATATCTCCGTATTACCCTTATGTCATCACTTACGAAAATGTTATCCCAATCTTTGTTTAATTCTTCATTAATTTCTGACCATTTTATATTTTTACTGTAGAAAGTTGTATTTTCCATATCCTTCCCACTTTTTCATTTCTTGCTTATCTACTTATTTTCACCTTGCTTTGGATGAACTGTTAATTTGCCTATGACATTATGATCTGAAATACTCGCATTATAAACTATTATTTCTTTAACATAATTCATCTCGTTCACAAATACTAGGTCTAAAGTATTTTCCTTTCTTGTTGGCAGGTGATTTATTTGTTGAATGTTGTATTCTAGTAGCATATCTAATAGCTTTTCAAATTGCCTCTTATCTT
This sequence comes from Macrobrachium nipponense, assembly GCF_015104395.2. Taxonomy (NCBI): domain Eukaryota; kingdom Metazoa; phylum Arthropoda; class Malacostraca; order Decapoda; family Palaemonidae; genus Macrobrachium; species Macrobrachium nipponense. Next base: position 28,415,473 of record NC_087204.1, on the reverse strand, counting down.
CTGCACTACTATTACTCTCTTTTTTATATGTATAAGTACAACCACAGTCTCCTATTCGTTCTTTCCATTCTACGAAAGGAAAGTTGAAGTCACCAGATAGGAGAATCGTCCAGTCCTTGTGATTTCTACATATATCATCCAATTTTCAATTATTAAGTCAAACTCTTTAGTATTAGGAGGTCTATATATTACTATGTTCATTAATTTTTCAGATTCAAATTCTACCGCTATTAGTTCACATTCTGAGTTACTATATTTCTCATATATTTTTTCCTTGTTTTTTGTCTTTCCCATATATTGCGGTTCCCCCTTGATTCCTATTTTTTCTATCTGATCTATAAGTTTGGAACCCTTTTATTTGATCATCATTCCCAGTCTCTTGGGAATACCAGGTTTCACTTATTATTCATTATATCTATTTTCTTTTCATTTTTGGGTTAGTTCTTCTAAGTACTCTATTTTTCTTTTGAGTTACTCGTAACTAAACCCTGCGCATTCATCACTATGATGGTTTGCGTGTTTTCTCCTTCATTTAATATTGGTAGTAATAAGGATTTTCCCATGTCTCTTTCCTGTTCTGGTATGTTGTTCTTTTTTTCATTTCCAGAAATTCTGACATTAAAAAATCCAACTTTTCCATAATATTTGATCTTCCTTCATCATAATTATTCATTTTGTGTCTGAATCTGCAATTTTCCTCCGTTTTCTTTCCTTTCTGCAATATCCTCTTGCATAATAAATACAGTTATTATCTCTTGAGTAGAATTTCGGAGCTGATGCTTTGAAATTTTTTGCTGACACCTCTGCATATCTCATTGGTGGTTTGCTTTTCTCTTTTACCTGATATTCTTGATTTCTCTCTTTATTTGTTTCTTTCTTATTTTGGATTTTATTACTTGGTTGGTTATTTATTTGATTATGATTCATGGCTACAGGGTGCATATATTTGCATTTTTTGTCGAACTTACATCCTTTTCCTTCTTTTAGGTTTTTACATATTTTTGGATGCAGATCTCTGCATTTCATTTTTGTTTACTTCTCTTCCGTTTTCCTCTTCTTCTTTTTCTTCTTCTTCTTCCTCTTCTTCTTCATCCTCAACTATTTGTACATTCAATCTTGATTTAATAACATTGTCTATCCATGATAGACATGTTGAACAAAAAATTCTTGTATCTTTTCTCAAATCTTGCATTACCTCAGCACACTGTGGATGGGTCGGAATGTTGCATGCAGCACATTTTCTGATTAGGTTTTGTGGATTGACTATGCTATACCAAACCTTACACAGTTTGCATGCTTTTGGCATTCTTTTTCCTAATGCATCAATTAGGATATTCACAAGATTCACCTTATTCATTTTCTTTGTCGGAATATGTTGGTTTATGTATATTTTCTTTATGAGTCTCTTGACCACTTGGATTTTATTTGGAACTTCTTCAATTATTTTCAAGATGTTTTCATTAGATTTGAGAGAGAGAGAGAGAGAGAGAGACTACCACCAGTAGAAAAGAACCTGAGAGAGAGAGAGAGAGAGAGAGAGAGAGAGAGAGACTACCACCAGTAGAAAAGAACCTGAGAGAGAGAGAGAGAGAGAGAGAGAGAGAGGAGACTGCCACCAGTCGAAAAGAAAGAGGTAAAAACTACCACGACGAGAGAGAGAGAGAGAGAGAGAGAGAGAGAGAGAGAGAGAGAGAGAGAGACTACTCCCAGTAGAAAAGAACCCAAGAGAGAGAGAGAGACACTACCACCAGTCGAAAAGAAATAGGGAAAAACTATCACGAGAGAGAGAGAGAGAGAGAGAGATGAGAGAGAGAGAGAGAGACTACCACCAGTCGAAAAGAAAGAGGGAAAAACTATCACGAGAGAGAGAGAGAGAGAGAGAGAGAGAGAGAGAGAGAGAACTAACTCACGCCAAAAGTAGCGTACCATTAGCACGAGCATTCACAGCCAAAAAGCAAGAGAGAAAAATTTCTCGCTTCAAAAGCGCCATTAATTGGAGGAGACCAATTCACGCAGCGCCCGATTCCCTGAAACAAACGCCGCGCACTTTTCCAACTTTCCCCAGGTGCGTTCGGTTATGTAAACAAACCCAAGAATTCTCCCTCCTCCTCCCCCCCCTTGAATCTCCTTCAAGTTCAAATGAAATGCACGCAATTATAACGACGACCTTTACAAACGGTTGTACTTGATAATCTTTAAAAGAGTATTAATGTTTTCGAAATTAATGAGGAATTTTAACGAGGGGTGGAAGACTTTAGTGAACCTGAAACACAAAATCTGAGTATCTGAGGGATGAATTAGTACGAACGAGCGATAACGATGTTTAAAAGGTGATATTCAATCATTTTGACTCCGCAGTATTTTGAGAGACTAGAATAGGATATAGAATAGAATACAGAATTAGGGCCAAAGGCCAAGCGCTGGCACCAAAGAGGTCATTCGGCGCTGCAAGGGAAAGTGATAGAAAGAAGGTTTGAAAGGTTAAGTAGGAGGAATGTGACACCATCGTTACCAGGTAGTGGAACGTAAGATGAAAGAAAGAATACGAAAGAAGGTACAGTAAAAGGAATGAAAGGGGTTGCAACTAGGGACTGAAGGGACGCTTCAAAGAACCTTAAGTAATGCCTACTGTATACTGCATGAGGTGCACTGACGGCACTACTTCCCCTACGGAAGGTATTTAAAGAGAAATGTTGAATGACAGAAAAAAACAAATAAAAAAAAGAAAGACTGATAATACTGATACAAAAATGAAAATAATAATGGTATATTTAAAAAAAAAAATACAAACGTCTATAGGTGTTTATCTACGATAAACTGACTCCTAAAAAAAATTACGATACATCAGCTAAATTCGACGAGAGATATGACTCCAGATTACTGTTGACATATTTATATAAAAGGGTCGTCGTTCTTCCGAAAGTTGAAACAGCCAAAGGAAGAAAACATGGCATCTATTATCTAGAATAAACAACAACAAACTACTACACGAAAATAAATCAATTGTAAAAGATTTTGAACTCGTCGCATCGGCAACTTCAAACGAAGAGGAAGATAGGCAAAGTGTAGCAGAAATAAAGAACAGAGAGAGAGAGAGAGAGAGAGAGAGAGAGAGAGAGAGAGAGAGAGAGAGAGAGAGAGAGAGTTAGGTTTCTTTACGACCGACTGCTACTCACATCAATTCCAAACGATGAGTAACAATTTCATTATTATTATTATTATATCATTATTTTTTTTTTCTTTGCTCTCTCACAGTCCTCTAATTCGACTGGGTGGTATTTATAGTGTGGGGTTCCGGGTTGCACCCTGGCTCCTTAGGAGTCCATCACTTTTCTTACTATGTGCGCCGTTTCTAGGATCACACTCTTCTGCATGAGTCCTGGAGCTACTTCAGCCTCTAGTTTTTCTAGATTCCTTTTCAGGGATCTTGGGATCGTGCCTAGTGTTCCTATGATTATGGGTACAATTTCCACTGGCATATCCCATATCCTTCTTATTTCTAATTTCAGGTCTTGATACTTATCCATTTTTTCCCTTTCTTTCTCTCAACCTCTGGTTTGTCCCATGGTATTGCGACATCAATGAGTGATACTTTCTTCTTGACTTTGTCAATCAACGTCACGTCTGGTCTGTTTGCACGTATCACCCTATCTGTTCTGATACCATAGTCCCAGAGGATCTTTGCCTGATCGTTTTCTATCACTCCCTCTGGTTGGTGCTCGTACCACTTATTACTGCAAGGTAGCTGATGTTTCTTGCACAGGCTCCAGTGGAGGGCTTTTGCTACTGAATCATGCCTCTTTTTGTACTGGTTCTGTGCAAGTGTCGGAAATTCGCTTGCTATGTGGTTTATGGTTTCATTTTTCGTATTGCACTTCCTACATATGGGAGAGATGTTATTTCCATCGATCGTTCTTTGGACATATCTGGTTCTTAGGGCCTGATCTTGTGCCGCTCTTATCATTCCTTCAGTTTCCTTCTTGAGCCGGCGTCAATAACCTCGTCGTTGCGACGCCAGTAAGAATTAACAAATCAATCAATCAATCCTTCTTGAGCTCTCCCCTCAGTAGCCATTGCTAATAATAATAATAATAATAATAATAATAATAATAATAATAATAATAATAATAATAATAATAATAATTATTATTATTATTATTATTATTATTATTATTATTATTATTATTATTATTATTATTATTATCGTTATTATTATTATTATTATTATTATTATTATTATTATTATTATTCAAAACAATGACAATGACTCTTTTAACTCCAAATGTCTTAAAAAAAATGTTAAATATCTCAGGAATCAGTGCACAACATAATATTAAGTCTACTTATAAAAGCAGATATGTTGTAAAATTTTTCATTCAGGCTAAAACTAAAAAGAATTTTCTCTTAATTTATGTTTGCCGTTCATTTGCAAGGAAGTGACTCCTTAATTGCAAGGGTAAAATGTATGAATAAATTGCATGGGAAAATGTTACAAATTCTGACGATTTTTGACTTTCATTTCAACTTGATACATTTGGCTTAGTACTAGTCAAATGGTTCTTATATGAAGGAATAATAATAATAATAATAATAATAATAATAATAATAATAATAATAATAATAATAATAATAAACATCTCTCGATGTATGGTGTTGCACCGACAATAATAATAATAATAGTAATAACAATAACAACAACAACAACACTACTGTTAAAAATAACCCTTCTGTAATAAAAAAAAAATTATTTTCTTATCAGTACCACCATTACTCATCCACACTAATCAGTCAATACTGACGTCATCCTTATCGTAACAAATGTTAAAACTGCGATCATTGAAAGGAATAAATCACGAAAATAAAATATCCAAATCTTTCAAATCTTTCCAATAACAATTGGAATTAAAAAAACAAAATAAAATCACGAAAACAAAATATACAAATCTTTTCAAAATGTCTCAGGATTACAAAAACCACGAAAATAAAATATCCAAATCTTTTCCAAAAGTTTTGCGATAAAAAAAATAAAAAATAAAATATACAACTCTTTTAAAAAAAACCTGGAACAAAAATCACGAAAATAAAATATCCAAATCTTTCCAATAACACGTGGAAAAAAAACACGAAAATAAAATATCCAAATCTCTTCAAAAAGTCTTGGGATTTTAAGAAAATCATTCAAATATCCAAATCTTTTTAAACAATCTTGGGATTAAAAAAATAATCACGAAAACAAAATAAAATA
>NC_087204.1:28347728-28405228 GCF_015104395.2 Macrobrachium nipponense | reverse complement strand
CTATAACGAGAAATTATTTTCTAATCACCAGAAATAAATTCCTCTGATTCCACGTTCGCAGAGTGGGGAATCGAACTTGGGACTACCGGTAGGCAAGCACGTAAACCACTCGTTCAACATGGAACTAAAAAATCTATACTCTGAATATAAATACATAAGTTCGAATATAATGAACAATTTCTATTCATTGAGACAAATACCAAATCACATCTTACTAACCCTTTTTGCTTTATGAAGCGAATTAATAATTAATACCACCCATAAAAATTCAAAATTTATAAGGCCCATTAATAAATCAGATCATTTGAATTCAACATTTGAATTTGACATGTCGTTCAAGTAACAGATGAAACTGAATCCAATTAATAATATCGACCCAGTGAACAGAATCATTTCGAATTAAACACTGAAAACGCAGTTGCCAAATTCATCCACTAATTTCAGCCTCATCAACCAAGTTATCAGTCTGAATAACTCCGTTACAACTCAATAAAGATTGGGTGTGATCAGTAAGCTTAAAACATTGAATATTATCAGATTAATCATCTGGTTACAACGAATAAATTTATCTAATTTAATAAAGACAAAAATCGATCATAAAATAACATAACAAAAATAAAATAATAAGCCTACGTATTTCTAAATGTATCCAAAATAATTTCGATAGCTAGAAAAAATAATAATCTAAAAAGGTTATTTACAAAAAATAAAATTTCAGCGTTCCCAATGATAAAAAAATGAGTTTTATATCTCATGTGCTGTAAAGGTCTACTATGCTAACCTATCAACTTCCTTATTTTAATTAAAAGCCTTGAATTTATTAATATATATCTATATGTGTGTGTGTGTAACAATTTCCATGAGCACCTTAGGTACTCAAATTCCACCTACGAATGCAAATTATTATTATTATTATTATTATTATTATTATTATTATTATTATTATTATTATTATTATTATTATCATTATTATTATTATTAAAAATACTCCCAGTAGCATAAGTCTTGAAATGGAAGAAACAAATCCACATTTATATATAATTATATTATATCATATTTAAAAATTCATCTGTACAGAAGGCTTTCAGGAATCTGTTACATTGAAAAGGGGAACATACCTGTGGATTTGTTGCTCTATTATTATTATTATTATTATTATCATTATTATTATTATTATTATTATATAAGCGCTTTCCCCTTTATTCTACAAACCTTCACAAAGTCGAATGACAAGATTGGAAAATGAGATCACCAAACCAGAGAGAGAGAGAGAGAGAGAGAGAGAGAGAGAGAGAGAGAGAGAGAGAGCATTAAAAGTTAACTGTAACAGAGACAGGCATTTGAAATAGTATACACCAGGCGTTTTTGGCTTGCCTGATTTAATCTAGGTTAAATATCACACACACATTGCAATCAGGAATGATGTGATAAGCTCATTACGGTGGTAATCTGTCTGATAAAATTGCTATTAATATGCGTTAATTGAAACCAAAAGGTCATCTGGTGATAATTACAATATATATATATATATATATATATATATATATATATATATATGTGCGTGTGTGTGCATGCGCGCTCGCGGGCAAAGAATGCAGAGAGCTTCGGAGCTTTTGAACTTACAGAGGATTATTGTCGAGTATAACTTTCATACTTGTAACCATAATACGAGAGAGAGAGAGAGAGAGAGAGAGAGAGAGAGAGAGAGAGAGAGAGAGAGAGAATAAACATTGGTAAAGGAAAAAATGAGTGAATTTAAAGAGTAGAGCCGTTAGAATAGGAATAACAAAAGGATGTCGGTAAATATTAAATAAACAATAACGAAGGTAAAAAAAAATGTAGAAGGGAGAAAGATTGAAATCTGATAAAAAAAAAGAGAAAAAAGAAAAATAAACTTTCCTTGTTACACTGAGGGTGGAAAAGGTGGATAAATGAAAGGATTACAAGAATAAAATAGAGGAATAATAGAACATTGTTAAAAGTGAAGGGGCGATGCATTTCTACCAAACAAATCGCTCACACACACACACACACATGCACAGTTGGTTAGTTTAGATTTCAAACTGGTCCTATGCTTGAAGGGCCCTTCCAGAGTTTGGGAAGGTGTGAAAGGAAGGCATAAATCTGGTTAGGACCTCTGGACGCTGTCAAACCAACAGAGATCATAACCATAATACTCAAGAAGATCTGTTCGCGTGACATTTTTGTTGACAAGTTATCATCCCGTTTTCTGTATGTACATGACAGTCTTGAATAAAATGTCAAAATGTTTTCAAATGTGCACATAAAATTAGTTTTCGTTCTGATAAAACAAACTTCTAAGTCTTTTAGAAAGAAAAGGGCGAAAATAATTTCAAAAGAAACTTGGGCTCTTATCTATAAAAAAAAAAGCATCAGATTAAAAGTATAAGGTAAAATAGATAAGAAGCCATTACCTGGTGGATTGTTTTCAGATGATTAAGTTTGAGAATGCAAATCATATTTTCAACTCATAATTCACACCAAATTCAGGGTGCAATATCGATAACTATTAACTGTATTACGTCTAATTAAAACCTACAACCCACAAAGCTCACAACGTTTACAAATACAAACCAATCGTCGACGAAAAAGGACCATAATTTTAACTGTCAAGAAAACGCGCAAACAAATTTACTTTGAGTCTCCCCCTTACATACCCACAACAGAAAACGCAGGAGACTGTTTACAACGCCAGCGAGCCCTAGACATACCAAGTCTCCTTCTCGGAATTTTCATTTCCACCGCTTCATTACCGGCCATTAGCGAAATGAGATCATATACTTACGGACCGATATCGTCGATATTCGCTGCCGCAAAAACCATGCAGCTTATCCGTATAGTCCGCCTTCCCTACACTATCGGTAAAGCCTTATCTTTGGAAGCCAATTCATACAACCCAACCCGCCCCCACAAAGACATCCCTCACGGGGTAACCCCCCCCCCCTCACCCCCCCGGCCTCCTCACCATACCCCGACTTCCATCCACTTCCGACAGCTTAATTTGACCATATAAATCTCACGGGTCGGTTCCTTTTTGCTGAGTGCGTGAAATAACCGAGTAATGAGACTGTAAGAAGCAGCAGTGAGCAAAGGCCGGAGAGAGAGAGAGAGAGAGAGAGAGAGAGAGAGAGAGAGAGAGAGAGAGAGAGAGCTACTTAAAGTGAGATTCTTTGATAGCTATGTGTGTCTCCTCTTTCTCATTCTAACCTCATAATTTTTTTTGTAGTACGTTATATATATATATATATATATATATATATATATATATATATATATATATATATATATATATATATATATATCTATATATATATATATATATATATATATATATATATATATATATATGTATATATATATATGTATAATATAGATATATATAATATATATATATATATATATATATATATATATATATCTATTATATATATATATATATATATATATATATATATATATATATATACACTTACATACAATAATAATTATACAGTGCATATACTATATACCCGATGGAAAACCGAGGCAGTGTTCGAATTGAAGAGCCACGAAAACTGGATAAACTCGAATAAAAAATAAAAAGTGGAACTGGTAGGATTTTCATTTTGTTAGAACAGTTCTCGAAATCTCCATTTCTTCCCGTAGGCCTCCTTAAAGCCTATAGGCCTTCCGTTCGTCGAAAGAGGGACCTCGCGGAGGGAAGTAAAAGATCAAAGGTCATTCTAAATGGAATAAAGAAAAAAAAACTAGGAGAAAAAAAAAAGGCCAGTTATTCTAGCCGAAGTTATCTGACTAGACGCACTCAAGTTTTCTCAACAGATTTAACCGTGATTATAACAAAAGAAACTTGACTATAAATCAAGCATCCTATAACCTGCAAAAACAAAAATATAATATATATTTATATAATATATATATGCACTACCATAACCAATGCTGAATTAAACTAGCATATGTTGAAAAACTTAATTATATGTTGTTAACTAAATTTCAATAAATTTTTTTCTGAAGCATATAGCCTTCCTTTTCTTAAGGGATGATAAAAAAAGAATAAAAATTTCGAAAGCAAAAAGACTAGTGATTTTGACAGTTGAAAAAATGGAAATAAATGTTGTTTAAGTAAGACTAATTTCCAAAACAATTATAACCATAAATTCAGCATTTTCAACATTACCTAAAAAAGATACTCTGACCTTAACTTACCTATGCTGAAATACCTAGTAAATATATTATATTTACTATGTATTTCGACAAAGGTTAGTTAGGTCAGCGTATTTTTTTTAACGAAATGTTGAAAATGGTGACTTTATGGTTATAATTGTTTTGGAAATTATTCTTAAACATTTATTTCCATTTTTTCAACTGCTAAAATCACTAGTCTTTTTGCTTTCGAACTTTTTATTCTTTTAATCATATTATGTTTACGTAATTAAGTTTCAAATTATTCTTTAATGTAGACTATAGCCTTCCTTTTCTCAAGGGGGTGAAGCTACAACTTTCTTCAGTGTCAGATATCAACATTTACTCAATTTTTCCTCAGGTTTGGACTAAATATATAATGAATACAGTGGACTGGCGTCGCAACGACTATGGCCACTAACGCCTCAACATACTAATCAAAGTGAACGACGCTAAATCCAGATTCAACTGAAAATACAATGCAAATTAAGCCTCTCTCTCTCTCTCTCTCCAAAAATCACACTAAATCTACTATTCTATTCGTAATTTTTTTTTTTTTTTTGTGAAAAGTAAAAAAAATGCGCCGAGGTTTCTTCTGCGAAATCTACTTTTCTGTACAGCGTATACTGCTGTATGAAACATTCAGTCACGCCCCATGCAACTCTTAGCCGCGGCCCATGAAACTTTCAGCCATTACCCGTTGGTAATGTGTTGTTGGCATCTATAGCGGTGCCAGATGCACGATCATGGCTAACTTTAACTTTAAATATAAAAAAAACTACTAAGGCTAATGGGTGCAATTTGGTATGTCTGAGGATATTGGAGGCTGGGTCAACATACCAATTTGCAGCCCTCTAGCCTCAGTAAGTTAGCAGCCGACGTTATAGGTCACAATGGGGCCTCAGAGCGACCGAAGTGAGGAAGAGGTCAACAACACTTCGGTTTAAAAATAATTATTCGCAGGAGGCTCTGAAGAGGAGGGATGCTTGTTTGCCTGTTATGATCACGTTGGAAACCGTTCATTTCTCTCTCTTCTCTCTCTCTCTCCACAGACATAAGCAGCAGCAGTATGCTTTAACCGCTTTGCTCATCTCATTTCCCCCATAAAACCTCAAAACACCGACGCATCATTTCCACTTGTAATTGAAAACGTCCTGACTCGCATGACTGGAGTTTCTCCCTCCTAAATTTCATCCTCACTTTCCCTTAAGTCTTCCATTTCTTCCTCCTCCTCCTCCTATCATCCTCCGTTCCCTCCCCGGGGCAGAAAATGTAAATCTACCAGCAGCCATTCTCTCTTCAACTTCGGTCCGACGCGAGAAGCAGCAGCCAAAAATTTATTCTGCAATGCAACGAACGCGGCCCAGAGAGGGCAAAGGAGCTTATTGCAAGCGACGACGAAGGACTCCGGGAAACTTGTCGGCAAAACAGGAGGCATCTTGCCTCGTCCGGCTTACGCAGGACATCGAGGAGAAAATCCTTTTGACAGGCTTATGTAAACTAAAAGTTCCTCTTCCTCTCTGGACCGAGATCAAATGAATTTCTGTTGTGGGTTCTGAAGCTCTGGGAAGATTTCTCCACACGGTGAGGAAACTTCGAATTAAATCACGGAATTCTCGACAGTGAAGTATAATCAATTATTTGGATGCTAAACCAACTTGAAGACAATGAAGGCTAACTCGCAGTAAACGCATAAAATGTAATGTGTGCAGTGTACAAAGTATATACATTATACATAAATATATAGCATCTTCTGGTCTCCTTTTATCAGGTACGTATGTCGTTGTAATAGCCACAAGGACTTCTCTTAACTTTACGAATTCTTCACTCACACACACACACACACACACACACACACACATATATATATATATATATATATATATTATATATATATATATATATATATATATATATATATGCATACTCGTCACTGTAAAGCCTCACATTCAAATGGAACAACACGAAGCAATTCTAATGTCCGCACATCAGAATTACTTCATATGCTTGCATTTGGATATAAGGCCTTGTAGTGACAGGCGTATCCAAAAAGTGTGAAGAATTCGAGAAGTTAGAAGAGGGCACTGTGGTTATTACAATTACAGTGTATATATGATTATGCACTGACAAAATAGTCGCACATCTGCACTGTCTACTATACGTATATTCATATTGCTCGTATTTGGGCTTCAATAAACACGGATGGTTTAGATTTAAAGAATCCGAAATCTTAGCAATCCCGTCTTGCTAAAGCCTAATATGAGTAATGAGACTGCGTATACGTGCTGAAACAAACACACACACAAACACACAAGTTGGGTGAATCGTTATTCTAAAGCCATCAAGTGTGACTGGTCTGATTGGAGTTTAATGTGCGTGTGAACTGGGTCTGTCATCAGAGGATTGTTTACACGAACGGCTCTCGAGCTCGAGAGCGAACCGTAAACCGCCCCCCCCCCCCCCCCCCCCACCGGGTGGGCGGTGGGTGGTCGCCAACGACCGGAGGTTATGATGCGAAAACTTGACGAGGAAACAGCGGCATCTTTCAGCCACAAAAGACGAGGTTTATGGCAATGACATAATGGTTTCTCTCTCTCTTTTTAGGGTTTATATATAAACCTTGAAAGTGGATGGGGGGGGAGGGATATTTTCACTTCCTTTTCTAATAATTTGAGGGGAGAGGGTTTCAGAACTAACGATAAAAATATACATTTGAGCAGGGGGAAAACGATTTCAAAAAGTGGCTACAATAAAATGCATACCTAAACTGAAACGAAATGTTATTATTAACATAATTAACATTCATATACAGTCCGTGTAAGGTAACTGCTAAAAATTATACTTATATTGAATCTATAAAAATAAATGTCAGATCAATATGAACCTCAACAAATATTTACTGTTCTCTTCAGAAAAAAAAAAAAAAAAAAAAAAAAAAAAAAAGTTCCCAAATAAATAACGCCTCATTAAAGTAACAAGGCATTTATCGTCATCGTCGAAAAATAATGACTGTTTTTATGTCTTCTCACTACCGAAATCGGCACCCCTCCCCCCACCCCTATTTTTGGGATGAATAATGTCGCCGTCAAAAGCCCTATCATAGCCAATATATATGCGATTCATAATTCATAGCGATTCTGCGTTGATAGTGCAGGTACGTTAGGGAAATGTGTTGAAGTAAAATGGGAAAAGGATAATAATAATAATAATAATAATAATAATAATAATAATAATAATAACAACAACGTACAAATAAAATTTTGAATTGTGAGCTTCAAGTGTAATTACTTTTCTATTACATATGAGAAGCTATTGTCTATAAATAATAATAATAATAATAATAATAATAATAATAATAATAATAATAATAAGAAGAAGAAGAAGAAGAAGAAGAAGAAGAAGAAGAAGAAGAAGAAGAAGAAGAAGAAGAACGTATCTTTCCACCTACCGCCAGAGAATATGGACGGAGGTACAATGAAAGAAACGAAATTAGTTGCAACTAGGGGCCGAAGGGACGCTGCAAAGAACTTTAATCAATGCTTGCAGTGCACGGCAAGAGGTGCACTGGCGGCACAACTCTCCTATGGGGGAAAAATATTTTGACATCGAGCCATAATTGGTGGACATATATACCTCCAGCCTCTCGTGCAACATTCGACAGGCCTCTGGGTCATGTTAAAGTTTTACCAACTCTTAAAAGAAGACGAGGAGGAGGAGGAGGAGGAGGAGGAGGAGGAGGAGACTGTCAAGTGGATAAATGAATATATACGAATCGAACACTGGTGGAAATAGCGATGATAATGTCCGACTCTCATAGAACTTTTTAGGAAGAAGAAGAAGAAGAAGAAGAAGAAGAAGAAGAAGAAGAAGAGGAGGAGGAGGAGGAGGAGGCAGGAAAGGAAGGAAGGAAGGAAAGGAGGAAAGGAAGGAAGGAAGGAAGGAGGAGGGAAAAGGAAGGGAAGGAAGGAAGGAGAAGAAAGACGAAGAAGAGGAGGAGAAGGAGAAGGAGGAGGAAATGCAGGAGGAGGAGGAGGTGGAGGAAGAGGAGGAAGAAGAAGAAGAAGAAGAGGAGGAGAAGGAGAAGGAGGAGGAAATGGAGGAGGTGGAGGAGAAGAAGAGGAGGAGGAGGAGGAGAAAGAAGAAGAGGAAGAGAAGAAGAAGAAGAAAAAGAGGAGGAGGAAGAGGAGGACCTAAAAGTGAAGTAGCGAGTTCTCTACATACCAGAGAGAGAGAGAGAGAGAGAGGCAGACTCCTTCCGACCGCCAAGGGCCAGCTAGTAGAAGTTCCTCTCCCAGAGCCGATGACGTCACAGGCGTGGGGTCACGTCCGTGAGGCACTAAATAATGCCGCTTCAACATTTCAGAGGAAAACTGGCATGAAATTTTGATGGGTATAGGTGTATTCGGGTTATTTGGTACTGCAGAACACAACCTCTTCCTCCTTCATCGTGTTGACGGACCCAGAGTCAAAGTATATTTTGACTTTGGACGGACCGGTCCACTTCAAAAACCTGTTTTCTCCATTTGCTGATGTGAGTATGTGTACTTGCTTGAATTAAGCTAAATTTCCACCTTAAAAAAATCCTTCCATTTTTATTGTTTAAATAAAAACATACTTAAATCAATACAACAGTTTTTCCATCCATAATATTTCCTTTTTTTTATGAAAAAATTATAAATCATAATTTGAGAATTCTACACTTCACAACACAAACATCTCTCTTTTATGAGAAAGAAAAAAATACTTAAAAGCCAACTCCAGAAGAGACAAACTTCATTTTATTACTCTGAAAGGCATATGTAATTTCGTACGCCAAATCTTTGATTTCGGGGGGGGGGGGGGGTGGGGGCGGGGGGGGGGGGGGGGGGGGGGGGGGGGGGGGGGGGGGGGGGGGGGGGGGGGGGGGGGGGGGGGGGGGGGGGGGGGGGGGGGGGGGGGGGTTCGTAAGGCCGGATATACGGTTATACACATGGAGATAAAGCTTTGGCAAGAACTTCACGCTGATATAAATTAATATGTAGCACAACAAATAAATGACTATCTCCAAACACAAACAATCAAGCATTTCATAGGCCTACGAATAAAATTCGTAAATCAGGCTAGTAAAATGGTCGCCTTCAGCTGAATACAATAAATATAACATTTCCTGACACTTTCAGTCTATATTTGTCTCTTTCTCTGTCACAGGTAAAATGATACAGTACGAGAATACAAGACGAGAGAGAGAGTATATTCTAATTTTACCAGACCACTGAGCTGATCAACTCTCTCCTAGGGCTGGCTCGAAGGATTAGATATTTTTACGTGTCTAGGAACCAATTGGTTACCTAGCAACCGGACCTACAGTTTATTGTGGGATCCGGAGCACATTATATCGAGAAATGAATTTCCATCACCAGAAATAAATTCCTCTGGTTTCACGTTGGCCGAGCCGAGAATCGAACTTCGGACCACCGGATTAGTAGCTGAGGGCGAAATCCACTCTGCCAACGTGGAACTGACTGTAAGACGAGAACGTAGGGAAAGCATAAGCTACAAAATAGTTTGTAAAGTTATTTACACAAATCCTCTGACACTGCAGAAATCGCAGTACATTAAAAAAAAAATTAAAAGCAAGCTCAAGATATGGTAGGATATTACGCATCCGTAAACCAATATCTCTTTAAGTGAAGCTGGAAGCAGTAGAACAGAATACAGAATTTACGCCGAAGACCAAGCGCTGGAACTAGGAGGTCATTCAGTGCTGAAACGGAAATGGACGTTAAAACAGTTCGAAAGGTGTAACAGGAGGAAATCTCAAAGCAGTTGCACTCTGAAACAATCGTTAGGAGAGGATTGAGGAAAATCAGACAGAAGAAAGTGAATATAAACGGAGGTATATCAAAAGGAATGAAAGGAGTTGCACTAACTCCTTGCGGAAAAAAAAAAAACTTCAGTCAGAACCTGAAACAAAACAATAAATAAATAAATAAATAAATAAATAAATAAAAACGAAATTCACCAATTCCGTTCTTCGTAATCAACGGGTTTTTCCATTTAATTGGCTACAAATCGGGGCGCTGAAACACTGACTAGACTACGCCTGGTTATACCATTAAGAGGCAGCTTCCGCCGCTCGTGAACATTCGCATCAAGAGCTAATGTTCTGCTCTGAATTATACAAATTAACTCGCTTTTGGGGCTTGATTGCATTATTCCCCCAACTCCTGTTTTAAAAGCGTAGTGAGAAACGGACCCGTTAATCGGGAACAAAACAAAAGGAAGAAACGGAAGTTTATTTAATTTTCCTTTTGTTCAATCTCTGTTTATGTGTGTGTGTGTGTGTGTGTGTATGTGTGTGTGTGTGTGTGTGTTAGGTAAAGTCCACAATGAAATTCCTGTTACAAAACACAGTGTATTAAAAATATATATGTACAGAGCTTATATCTTTCGTCCAACTAACTACTTTACCACCCCATAGTGGACGAACTCACGCAACATAAAAGTAAAGCAAAGGTACCAACAAAAAGCGCGCGAAATGAAGACTGAACGGAGCTTCCCTTCTTACAAGTGATTGGAGGAAAGCTGTAAACACGAGACCTTGAACCAATAACAGCAAACCTTGATTTTGCTGACATTTGCATTACAATCGTCCCGAGAGAGGAGAAGCTGCACACAGTCTATAATACAGACAAGTCAGTTATAGCCGTGAGAGAGACTTAAAACAACGGTTGAGCGCCATTCCCGCCAATCCTTCTAGTGTCATTTGGATTGTGACCTTGCTGTAGCGTAACAAAAATTCATCAAGTGCCTAAGAGTGTATTACTGGTGCCGTGTGTGGGGTAGCAATGAATAAACGATGTGTATAGACATACGTTTAGTAACTTTAGTTGGTAGTTTGAATGTGAAACCGAAGAAAACCAGGGCTGACAAGAAGAGAGGATAACAGGAAAGTGCTAGTAGTGACATTAGGCAGATTAGACTCGAGATACATTGAACCACAGAAAGTGACAATGTTTTAAAGATGCTAATTACACTTACGTTACTATTCATTCTATTCAACGGAAAACAGCACAGACAATATTATTCATATATTTCAAACCCATATATACATATCACTGAATAAGTTAGAAAATTCATTTCTACGTCAACGATATATCCACATTTGTCTCGACTGCCAGACGCATATTAAATACAAATTTCTCCAATACTTCCGCTCTGCCGATATAACCTTATATAAAACACGTAAGTAGATGTTATATTGAAGCTCTGGGATATAAAATGAGACGTTTTCTGATCTAGACTTTTTAGGAGTTACGATCGGTTCTGGTTCCTCTCAAGACCACAGAAATCCAGAGGTGAGGAGGAGCCGAGAAACCAGCCCTTCCTTGGCTCGAAAGAACCAGAATGTCATCATGGGACACCGATGACCCGAAGAGAATTGATCTGGGATGAAACTAACACGGTGGAGTCCCTGGCGATTCCACTGAACTACCAAGACGAATGAGAATGAATACCTACGAATCTAATGAACATTATTGACAACAATAAATTTCATTATTATTTTTCGAAGTGGATAAATATCAGATAATGTCTTTTTTTTTTTAACATCTCTAAACATACTAATGTAACAGCAGTTTGTGGTATAAAGTCAATTAATCTTCGTGAGGCTATTTTGACGTTGCAGATCTCAGGGTTTCCCTAATGAGGTCTTCATTTCATATCAATTAAACAGTGATTGAAGGTGAACAGATCATTTGCCGGATTCCGTTACAGTTATCTTGGACTGATTGTCAGGTTAATAGCAATGGCCGAGATAAATATTGAGCTGTTGCACACATACACACGTGTGTATGTTTATATATACATACATCCACACACACGCACACACACACACACACACAATATATATTATATATATATATATATATATATATATATATATATATATATATATATATATATATATAATGTATGGTATGAGAACAATCCATTGCTACCCAAAGTGCCACTATTTGACTTAAGCAGCGAATTATGTACTTGGCCTTTAGTCGACTATTGAGAGTCGCTTGGTATCACCCCAAGGTAAGTAGAATAGAATACAGAATTTAGGCCGAAAGCCAAGCGCTGGGACCTAGAATGTCATTCAGCGCTGAGAGGGAAACAGGAGGAAAACCTCAAAGCAGTTTTACTTTAAAACAATTGTAAGAGAGGGTGGAAAGTAAGATGGAAGAGAGCGAATATGAAAGGAAGTACAGTAAAAGGAATGAATGAGATTGCAGCTAGTGGCCTACAATGCACCACGTGAGGTGCACTGACGTCACTATCCCCCTATGGGGCCTAAAATGAGTACAAATAGTGATAAAAAAAAGTGTAATCAGAATTCTATTCGGTAAGTAGATTTTACCAATACAGAAGAGTCCGCGAATAAAAGAAAAAAATTAAAATGTAATACAAATCTCAATTGCACTTCCGAATTTTAACGTCCGGCCTTCACTAAACGTGCCACTTTTCCCCCTCTAAAATGGCGATTAAAAATAGAACGTATCTTATCAGAAACTCATGTGGTATCGGCACATGATGAAATTCGCCTTATCGCTTATCTTCTTTAATCATTTCACAGCAAACAGCCTCTCGTGTTTCAAACCTTGTTCAGTGTTCACGATCTGGTCTCCACTGCAGTCTCAGGACGGATTTAGAGTTCGTATAGCTCCAGTTATTCTAGACCGTAATCATCACCGTCATTAGCTATTTTAATTTGTGGGTCCTCTAACCGAACCCCCACTTCGTTCATCAGAGCGAGACCCCACCGGTTTCACCTGTGATTTACCACTCCAGTTTTCCTGAGCAACGACATCTTCGGTGCTATACCAGGGACAGGCAAGGTGTCTGTATCATCAGGTATTTTTGAGAATGTGTGTAATTGTTCAACGAGTCAAAATCCACTTTGCATGTCTGGTTTTTAGAAATTCAGAGGACAAACTTTTCCTATATTTTGTCGCAATGTTTTCTTCTTTATGTTGGGGGGGGGGGGGGGGGTGGGGGGGGGGGAGGCGGGGTCCAAGATAACATTTTTATTTTGTCTGGAACATTTCAGAGGAGCTTAACAATAACTTTCTAAACGTTTTCCAAAAGAGTCACGAGCGTTCTTCGAGTAACGCAAGTTTGTCAGATATGTCACATACGTACGAAAATAGGTCAAGATGTACAGAGAATGTTTTTATTCAAAAGTTGGACCCAATTCATGTGGAACAAGCCCACACACGAGCACTGACTTGAAATTCAAGCTTCTAAAGATTATGGTGTTCATTAGAAAGAAGTAACCGAAGTTGAGGGGAAACAGAAGTATTTAAGAAAAAAAAAATTAAGTCAATAAATAGATAAAAATGTTAGTAAATCATTAAAATAAAAGAACTAACTGCATGAGGGTAGTAATGCATTGCATCTTGAACCTGTGAAGTATGAATGTGGTCTAGACTCCATGTTTGATTTAACGTCAGATTCTCGGTCCTGGATCAATATATTTGTTTATGGTCTTTGTTCTTAAAGAGGCCGAAGGATTAGTGGTAATTATAGGGGCCAATCAGCTACAATTGTTTAAATCTGTCAAAAAAACCTTCTCTCGTGTGGTGTGCTCAAGTGAAAGGTGTACCTACTTGGAGCGTCAGGTCCATAGTTACATTTTGTTTCCATACATGATAATAATAATAATAATAATAATAATAATAATAATAATATAATAATAATAAGAAATTCACAGTTTCGTGAAAACAAATTGTTAAGGATGTTGAGTTTCGAATGATCTAAATTACGAAAATAAATAAAAAAAAAAATCTCCTCCAATTTTTCATAGGACAACAGCAGAAGATACTCGCCCTTGACGACGCCACGTCCAAACTCCTCCCCTACTCAACACCCAGCAGTCCCTCCCATCCCCACCCCGCCCCTCTCTCAACCCCAAATTACCAAGCTAAAAAAAAAAAAGAAAAGAAATAAGAAAGAAAACATGGCGGAGGCATGCCCAATCGAACAGAGTAACCCGTTCAACGAGACAACGGTGGCGGCACTGACCTGTGGCGTCTGCCACTGCGATTTCGACAGCGGGCATCGGCGACCCATCATCTTGCCCCGCTGCGGGCACACCTTCTGCAGGCTTTGCGTGAAGGAACTGGCTGCCATAGGGGACATCATGTGCCCGGCGTGTAGGTAAGCATAGTCAGTGTCTGTCCTACTACATTACATATATGGATATGTCTATAGTATATTTAATATATTATTATATATATATATATATATATATATATATATATAGAAGATATATATATATAGATATATACGTATATATATATATATATATTATATACTTAATATATATCATAATATAATATATATAAGTATAATATATATATATATATAAGTATTTAATATTATGATTACAAGTTAATTTTCTGTGTTGCATTCCATTTTTCTGACGTCTTGTTTACTTACATAGAAACTTCCGTTCATGTCACCGATTGTTTATATAATTTTTGTTTTTAAGCCACGTTTCTCTAATGCTCCCTTCCATTATCCACCGTTGGGGATTCCATCCTGCTGGAGGATGGAATCCTTCGAAACTCAGCATCCTTAAACTTTTATGAATGGGTTAGATAGTAGTCTTCTGTGGAGTAACAGAAAGCTAGTTCAAGAAATTGTGGCTGTAAAGCCAAGCAATAGGCACCTTTGGCCATTCAGCGTTTTGGAAGGTGAAAAGAGAGTAGTTGGATGACAAGACTGAAGAAAGGAAGCTGAAAAGTATAGGTGCAGCTATGGGACGAAGGGACACTGCAAACAAGCTTGTGTAGCGCCTGCAGTGCACCTCCTACCGGGCATTTCTTTGGAATAAACACGAATTCATATCAATAAAAGTCACTGACTGGTCCGGACTCCCGTATGCTTCTTGTAACGACTCGACACTTGTTACTTTTGTGGTACTAGTGATAAAAATGATAAAGAATGGCTTTAGTACGAATTACGTACACAAGGGGGCTCTGGTCAGTAATGCCCTATAGACAATTCGCAAAAACCTTTTTGATTAACAAACGCCATTTTCATCCTTGCATCGGCCGAAAGTCTCTCTCTCTCTCTTTTTTTTTTTTTTTTTTTTTTTTGAGTCACCATTGTTCAAACAGCCAATACGGGTTTATCTCAAAAGGTACGCCGATTACTCATTAAGGACTCTTGATACCCTATCAGTTGAAAAGCGTCGGTTGCACTAGACGGTGCTTGCAACCTGAGATCGTTTCATAATAATAAACGGAAGATCTGAGCTCAATTTTATAAACGAGTGGATATGCAATTAATTATCTTTCTTTTACACAAAGAACAACCTTAAAGCATTTATAATAGAATAGAACTTTGAGGTGCACCGATGGCAGTAACCCCCTACGGAGGAAAAGTATTTAGAATTTTATTGTATTTCACCATTTGGGCCACTATATCTTATAGTTCCCAAGTTTCATGTGGTGCCTATGGTATAGTATAACTCATTCTCGTTTATCAACTCCCTTTCAGAGCAAAATGCCCCCCCAAGCAATGACGTCACAAACGAAGGGCTGATCAAACCCAAGGTTCAAAGGTCGACAAAGCTGACATAAATTGTATGCGCCTTTTTCCCCTCTTCCCTTTTCCCTACAATTCATGTTAAATTTCAAAGGAAGTTATTCTCTCAATTACCAAACTCTCCAATAGTTAAGGCGCGTCCACACGGTCGAACAATGTCCGACGGACTAAAGCTGTTACCAATTAACAAGTGTCTACTGGTCTTTGCCTTGTGAGCTGAGTAAAAAGCAGTGGTATACAACCTCATCTGGTACCACTGTTTGTTGCCAGATCTACCTCCATCGTTTCAACGCTTATGACGTCATCCTGCTTCGCCTATGATGTGGTAACAATATTTGTCTGTCGGACGTTGTTCGACCGTGTGGACGCACCTTTATGACAATACTCAATTTACGGATATACCTCGTATTCATGATTGCGTTTTGAACTAAAAACTATAAAGTTTGTGTTTATGGCAAATGTGTACCCACACATTCTCTTTCACTGCCTTAGCTAAGAAAGGTTCCCCGTAAATCAGCAGTCCAGGTACCGCTGAGCTATAGGATATGAGTAATTCTCTATGTCATTTCATTGCCATTTGGCTAATGCAGAAGAATGGACGCGGTCAGGTCAGGTCAACATTCCCTCTGATAAGGTCAGATACTGAGTGATATACTCTTCTTTATTTTAACCTCGACCAAAAGCAGCCAGATGACCTTATGTACGAAAGCGTCCTTATTTTGGTCAGAGGCGGACTAACCCTGTACTTTATTGACCCTGCCGATTTCCCTTCCAGAGCCAAATACCCAAACACAGAGGTCGACGACCTCCCCATCAACTTCAACATCCAGTGTCTCGCGGCTTCGCCTGAATCACTCATTAATACTCCAGCTGCCCCTAAGCAAGTAAGTCACTCATAAGACCCACTGTAATTAAGATCCTGTCATCTACAAAAAAATTTTCATTGAGAAAGTTATTACATGAAGGATTTCTTTTAAGAAGGGTACAAATAGATGGGAGAGGTACATGCTTTAAGAAAGATGGAATTTTCTCTGTACCTTGCTATGTCAGTTTTGATCACTGTATGTACTGTCCACTATTTCACCCATTTCAGTAACATTTTCTCCTCCCAGGTAGTTCCTCGCTGGACGAGTGGTTTTCGCGCTCGGCTACCAATCCAGTGGTCCGAAGTTCGATTCCTGGCTCGGCCAACGCGGAATCAGAGGAATTTATTTCTGGTGATAGAAATTCATTTCTCGATATAATGTGGTTCGGATCCCACAATAAGCTGTAGGTCCCGTGGCTAGGTGACCAATTGGTTCCTAGCCATGTAAAAATATCTAATCCTACGGGCCAGCCCTAGGAGAGCTGTTAATCAGCTCTGTGGTCTGGTAAAACTTAGATATACTTAACTTCTCCTCTCAGGTTAAAGATGATGGCACAAAGTGCACGGAGCACAATCTCCGTTTGTCCTTCTGGTGTTCTAGCTGTGAGGTGGCTGCCTGTGGCGAGTGCCTATTCGAAGAGCATCCAAAGCCCTCACATCAGATTTGTCGCATTCAGGAGGTCATCCACAAGGTGAGGTCATCCACGAGGTGAGGTCATCCACGAGGTGAACTCATCCCTGATGATCAATTTGTTAATTTCCATCTTCCAAAAACAGTTAAATGAAGAAGAGTAGTACATGCTTGCTTCATAATATGTCCAATGTCATTTAGTCAACTTCCAACTTGCCCTCCTAAGACAACTTAAGGTAACTTACTTCCCTCTCTTGAGTCCTCTAAGCCCCAAAGTTACTTTTCTTAAATCAAACTCCTAAAAACACCAGGAATTCATTGTCACGGTTCAAATTGCAGCATTTCATCACCACAACAGTAGATTCGTAAATTGATGTAAAGTGTTCACAAACTGCAAGTGATTGTTGCTCTTGTACATAAAGATTTCATCAAAATAAAAGAAAATGAATATTACCCTTTTATCTTGGTAACTGACAGGTAAAAGAGAAAGCCGAGATACTGTCTACAGAAAACTCAACGGAAGTTGTGAAGCGACTGGCGGAGGCAGTCGTCCGAAGCCTGCTGGACATCTCAGACCTTCAGGAGGCAGCCTACCTCCAGCACGAGACAGCCAGATTACATCGCAACGCCTACGCCGCCAAGGATTTGGCCTCTATTACCTCAGTATTTGAAAAGGCTAAAGAAATTCGAGAAAGGGTTTCTAATCTCGACCACAGTGGAAAAGATGAGTCCCAGAAGCCCCAAATGCTGAGTGTCATTGCAACGAGACCAGCCATCATGGCTCTCAGTGACAATGGGTGTTTGGCCAAAGTTATGGTCGAGCGAACAGGAATTCATGTACATGCCCTGCAGTCTGCTTCCACTGCTTTCAGCGTTGCAATTAAGGTAGGTGACAGAGAGTTCTCTGAGAGTAGAAGCAGTATCATGGCTGAAATAGGATGAAAGAAGTTCTGGGTAATAAGAGCATTATTGTTGTTGAAGTAAAAAGGAGTAACATGGCTGACTATTGACAGGAAAGTGCTGAAAATAAAAATGGCAGTAATAAAATCCTGACATGGGAACTAATTAATATTAAGAATGCAGAGTTAGAAAATTAAGATGAAAGAGCTGATATTAGTGGAAAAAAGTTCTGAAGTGTGAATTAATGAAATATTAATGATATAGAATGGCTTGACTCGACAGTTGCAAGAAAATGTTGCGATAAAATTTATTGGAAGCAAAGAAATGTACAAGACAGAGTTCTTTGATGCCTTTCATTGTTGCTTGTTAATGCTTATGAGCATAGAGGAAGTAATCAAATATGCTCCAGTTTACTGACCTCAGATGGCTCCACATTAAATACAATGAAGACTTTGTGAAGTCATTGCAGACCAGGGGGTGTAAGAATATCTTATGCTAATCACTGCACACAAAAAAAAAAAACTTGATACATCCTGATATCACCTTCCCTTAACCTAACCTAACCTAACTTGGGGCACTGCGCCTAGACATGGTTTGGGGTGGGGCTTTGCACTCCAGTTCTATAAATATTTTCAGCCATTTCCGAGACATGCTAATGCCCCCTGATCGCCAGTTAATCCGACTTGCTTGTGAGCAGTGTTGTTAGTGATGAACAATAACCCAAAAAGTGCAATAACCATGTCATTATAATCCAGTACCACAAAAGGAAACATAACTGTGCCTTCTTTTACCTCTTTCAGTTGGGGATCCTGACTTCCTGCATGAACAACGATGCGCCTGTTACCTTCCTGGACATCAAGGCAGGAGAGAGGAAACTTGGAAGAATCTATATCACCCTTGATGGGAAAATGCGAAGAGCTCAGCAGTTCATAGCGCTGTGCCTAGGAACACTTGGACCTTCCTACAAGGGCACAAAGTGAGTGTTCGCCTGTGCATAGTCATGGAGACTTTAGTTTGCTCATTTATCAATGATGGCCACTTGAAACAAGCCACAAAGTTATAATGAAATGAAAGATCTAAAGAGTCCACTGCAATTATTTTTCTTCCCCCACCCTAACCTGCCACCACATAAATACAAAAGGCATGCTTTTAGATTTTTTTTTTCTTTTTAATATATAGCACCCCTTTGTTAAGAGAGTCTTATCCATCCAATAATAATAATAATAATAATAACAACAACATAAAAGGTCAGATCCTGCAAAAACCAGTTGGTTTTATCTTAATATGTATCCATAAAAAACTGTTATGTTCTCAAAACTGCTCCAGCATGTCTGAAATATTTACTTATTTCTACTTTGTTCCAGTTTCTTCAACCTGGCTTAGAACCAGCATTTCATAGTGTTGCCTCATATGGGTTCACCTCAAGGCATCAAAAATCAAGTTAACTACCTAACCAAACCTAACCTAACCTAAGCATTCTCACCTAGTTGCAGCAATGATGTCTCACTAAACTAAGCCACATTCACCACTTCCATGATCGCATGCTAATTCAGATTCAATTCCTAACAGGTTTGATGGCGTCAGTGAGAGAGACTTGCCAGGGGAGTACATCAGAGGGGGAGATTACCAAGGTCGTGGGGGTCTGGGAGGAGAAGCACTGATGGATAATCTTGAATGGGGTGGCAGGTAAGAAAGGGTTACAGAAGTATGTATATATATATATATATAAATATATATATATATATATATATATATATAATCAATACTATATATATATATATATATCTATATATATATAAATATATAAATATATAATATATATATATAAGTATATATTATATATATATATAGTGTGTGTGTACCCAGATAAACAGACCCCAAAGAAACTTGGCAGATATATTGAAAGGGTGATCTTATGGATATAACTAACTTTTTTTTCTATAAAGTTAGCCAAGAACTGGGGATTTGTTGACATGGAAATTACAGTCACCTATCAAAAAAGATGTCGGTTTTTGGCACCTTGAGTGCTCCACATCGACTATATATTTGAGTTATCTTTTTCATAATGATAAAATTCATGCTAATTACCTAAATATCAAGTTTGACATATCTGACATTTGAAGGGTTTGGAAAACTTACCCATTAGTAAATGATACTCAAGTGCCAAAACTAAATACTTCTAGTCTCCAACAAGAGCTCTTATTCATTCACAGATCTGTCAGTTCACTGACCTTTTTATCTAATCATTTACAGCTGGTCAAAACCCAAGAAAGCTGGTCAAGTGTGTGGCGTCGGCGGGGAATTAGAAAGGAAGTTCGGATCTCTGTTTGCTGTGTGTCTTCGTGACGATCCAAAAGACACTTTTCGAAGTCCCTTTGGACAGGTAACCAAGGGGCTAGATGTCCTTGAGGTCGCCACGAGGCACAAGCCCTTCAATGTGGTGCACATCAGTGACTGTGGAGTTCTTATTCCTTTCCGATCAGAGGAGTTGCAGTTGTAGCAATGGTATCAGATAGCTGAAGTTGCAGTGAGGATCAGAATGGATGGAACTGTGCGAATGACGTCAAGAGAGATTGAGAGGCTATACCTAGCAATGATATAACAAAGGGACGAAGTTGTAACATTGGTGCCAAAGAAGCTGAAATTGCATTAGTACTAAGTAATACTGAGCTTCTTGTGGTGATTATCATGAATGCTGAAGTTGTACTGATGTCATCAGAGGCTCTGAACTTGTAACAATAAAACCGCAAATGCAGGGGGTAGTAAAAGAGCTTTATAAAAGAAAGTGATGCTACAAGGTATCAGGGAACCAGAAACTGAAACAATATGTTGGAGGGGCCGAGGTTATTAGTTAGAAAAATAGAATAGAGTGAAATACTGACACAACCGATCGGCAGGTGTTGTAGTAATGATCTGAAACTTTTGTTATTGTTTCCTTTCATATGGTTTAGCTACTCAATACTGTTTCACCATGATTTTAATTTCATACAAATATTCAAACTTGCATTCAATCATCCCATGGAGAGTGATATTGCTAGCTGACCTGGCACACATAATCCACAAATAAAACAATCTATAACATTTGTTCGCTTATTTCTTAATGAGTCCTTTGAAGTAATACAGATTTTAAGGACAACAATGGTATGATTCCTTTGAAGTAATACAGATTTTAAGGATGACAACGGTATCAGTCCTTTGGAGTATTACAGATTTTAAGTTTGACATTGGCTACTTATTGCCATGCCGGTCCCAAGCCCGGATAAATGGGGAGGGTTTGGTGTGGGCTCGTAACCTGCATCATAAAAAGATACCCTACGACAGAAACTGATACAGTTGGGGTTGCGAACATTGGGAGATGTGAGCTTCACCATGGTCCTGAGGATACTAATGAGGCCCGAGCCAGGGTGGCCATGGACCTTGGTCCCTTACTTCGAACTGGCCTCATATGATGCTTTCCTCCCAAACCCCCAAGACATTGGTGGGAGGAGGTTGGTGGAAGATGGTCACAGAGGTGCCTCACCAGAAGGGAGTCGGCCACCCTTCAACACAAAAGAAAGTTGTCGAGTTGGATGTCTAAATGCGAGAACAATGTATATGACAGGAAGATCAAGTTTAGTGGCACAGGAAATCAAGAGATACAACTTGGAAATTGCTGGATTGAGTGAAACTAGGTGGCTTGGGTGTGGGAAAGTAAGAATAGAGGATGTGTTGTTCATCTATTCTGGTAAAGACCAGGGAGAACATGAGAGAGGTGTAGCAATTGCTTTGAGTAAGAAAGCTGAAAAAATGGTGGAGCATTATGAATGTATTGATGAGAGAATAGTCACTTGCAGGTTGCGAGGTAAATATACAAACATCACTGTTATACAGGTGTATGCCCCTACTGAAGAGAGTGGAGAAGAAGAGAAGGATGAATTTTATGAAAAGCTAACTGGAGTTATACAGAGGGTTAGAAGACATGATATGTTGTTACTGATGGGGGATTTTAACGCTAAAGTAGGAAGAGAGTATGATGGCTTTCAGGGACAATTGGAAAAATTGGAATTGGAGCTAGAAATGATAATGGGAGAAGACTCCTAGAGCTATGTGGTGCATCTGGGTTATCTATAACAAACACATATTTCAACCATAAATTAGAGCACAAAACTACATGGGTGTCGCCAAATGGACTGGTACAAATTTGATAGATTATGTTATTGTAAATCAGAAATGGAAGAAGTCTATATTAGACACCAGAACTTTTAGGGCTGCCGTGTTCCTTCTGACCACAAACTCGTAATATCCAAGATTAGAATAAAGTTACAGGCCAATCAAGAAAAAGGAGAACTATAAAGTTTGATGTGGAATAAAGTTGAGAAATGAAAGAGTTTAAACAACAGTATGAGGTGAAGGTAGGAGGCAAATTTGCGGCATTAATTGGTATGGAAAATATGGATATGGATTCAGAGGAATCCTGGGCAATATTAAGTTCAGATACTAAGGACGTAGCAACAGAGGTGTTAGGTTATAAGAGAAGTAACAGCAAACCTTGGTTTAGTGATGAAGCAAAAGTTTTAAGTGAAGAGCAACAAAGGTTGAGAGTTCAAATGGACGATGAACAAGACCTAGAGAAGAAACAACAACTAAAAAGACAAAGAAATAGAAAGCTGAGAGAACTAAGTGATAGATGAAGCATGACCAAAACATGTTTGGAAAGAAAGAGCTACCGAAGTTGAAGAAGCTATGGAAATTGGCGAGAGCAGGGCTATGTTTGCAGCTGTGAGATTCTTGAGGAACGCAAGCCAGAAGTTGGAGGGAGTGATGGCATGTTGGATGAAGATGGGAAACTTGGTCACAGACGAAATGGAGAAAAGGAATCTGTTGCAAGATATTTTGAAACAAAAGATCCTAAATGTTGATACTACCGGTAGGGATGAGTGCATTGCAGATTTAAACGAGGCCCTGGAGGTACAAGAAGAAGACATTAGTGCAGAGAGGTGAAAGAGGGCCTTAAAATCTGTAAAAAATGGAAAAACTGCTGGCGTGTGCGGGATAACTGCTGAGATGCTAAAAGCAGGAGGACGAAGGATGATAGAGGCATTAAGAGTTGTTTTTAGCATAGTTTGGAAAACAGAGGTGGTACCAAGTGATTGGAAAAAAGGCAATTATGATACCAATATATAAAAATAAGGGAAGCAAAAGGGAGTGTGGTAACTATCGGGGCATAAGTTTACTGTCAGTCCCAGGGAAGATATTCATGAGAGTAATACTTAACAGAATAAGACCTATAGTAGAAGAGAAACTTAGAGAACAGCAGTGTGGTTTTAGAAGTGGAAGGTCAACAGTGGATCAAATTTTCACCATAAGACAGATAATTGAGAAGATATGGGAGTATGCAAAGCCAATATTCTGTGCTTTATAGACTTGGAGAAAGCGTAAGATTCAGTATGGAGAGATGGAATGTGGAGAGTGGCAGAACTCTCTCTCAGTAGCCATCTTGCTTGGTGAGACGTACCCGCGTGAAGTCACAATAATCAACAGATATCACAAGTTTAACATACGACTAGAATTTGAGAAATATCTAGTGTTCGTGAACTATCGGTGATAAGATTAGTGTGAAAATAGTAGGATAAAGCGTCTTCTAAGTTAGTTTATCAAGTGTAATACTATAAATCAGAACAAGATGGCAGTAAGTTCCAACTGCGGGAAAAGGTGGCGTAATTTGGCGTGTCTAGCAGATTCGCAATACGATGAGGTAGCAGGAAGGGAACTGGCATTTCTCATCTATGAAATCAGCAACAGTCCTAACCAAAAAGATACAAAAGCATTCATAGATATATTAGAAGGATATAATCCTTCAAACTGGAACAAATCTAATGAAAACATCTTGAAAATAATTGAAGAAGTTCCAAATAAAATCCAAGTGGTCAAGAGACTCATAAAGAAAATATACATAAACCAACATATTCCGACAAAGAAAATGAATAAGGTGAATCTTGTGAATATACTAATTGATGCATTAGGAAAAAGAATGCCAAAAGCATGCAAACTGTGTAAGGTTTGGTATAGCATAGTCAATCCACAAAACCTAATCAGAAAATGTGCTGCATGCAACATTCCGACCCATCCACAGTGTGCTGAGGTAATACAAGATTTGAGAAAAGATACAAGAATTTTTTGTTCAACATGTCTATCATGGATAGACAATGTTATTAATCAAGATTGAATGTACAAATAGTTGAGGATGAAGAAGAAGAGGAAAAGGAAGAAGAAGAAGAAAAAGAAGAAGAGGAAAACGGAAGAGAAGTAAACAAAAATGAAATGACAGAAAAAAAAAAAATAAGGAAAACAAAGAACAAGATAAAAGTATGGATGCAGAGATACTCATTGATACTACATATGAGGCAATAAAGCAGCATACCTACGAAGAAATAAATTACGATATGACAACAGAAAAGCAAAGCCCGAAGAGGCTCTACCCAGATCTATACAATGACGGGAAAGAGGAAAAAATAGACAAGAAAGACAAAATCTGCACCTTTTGAAAAGAGGAATTGCAGATTTGGAGAAAGATGTTACTACAAAACATCCTAAGATATGTCAAAACTATGAAATATATGGTAAATGTGCATACTTAGATGGATATGGGGATGATTGCAGAGATCTGCATCCAAAAATATGTAAAAACTAAAAAGAAGGAAAAGGATGTAAGTTCGACAAAAAATGCAAATATATGCACCCTGTAGCCATGAATCATAATCAAATAAATAACCAACCAAGTAATAAAATCCAAAATAAGAAAGAAACAAATAAAGAGAGAAATCAAGAAATACAGGTAAAAGAGAAAAGCAAACCACCAATGAGATATGCAGAGGTGTCAGCAAAAATTTCAAAGCATCAGCTCCGAAATTCTACTCAAGAGATAATAACTGTATTTATTATGCAGAGGATATTGCAGAAACGGCGAGAAAATTGCAGATTCAGACACAAAATGAATAATTATGATGAAGGAAGATCAAATATTATGGAAACGTTTTTGGATTTTTAATGTCAGATTTCTGAAATGAAAAAAAGAACAACATAACCAGAACAGGAAAGAGACATGGGAAAATCCTTACTACTATCAGTATTAAATGAAGGAGGGGAAAACACGCAAACCATCCATAGTGATGAATGCGCAGGGTTTAGTTACGAGTAACTCAAAAAGAAAAACAGAGTACTTAGAAGAACTAACCCACCCAAAATGAAAAGAAAATAGATATATGAATATAAAGTGAAACCTTGGTATTCCCAAGAGACTGGGAATGATGATCAAATAAAAGGGTTCCAAACTTATAGATCAGATAGAAAAAATAGGAATCAAGGGGGAACCGCAATATATTGGGAAAGACAAAAAAAACAAGGAAAAATATATTGAGATATATGTAGAAATCACAAGGACTGGACTATTCTCCTATCTGGTGACTTCAACTTTCCTTTCGTAGAATGGAAAGAACGAATAGGAGATTGTGGTTGTACTTATACATATAAAAAAAGAGAGTAATAGTAGTGCAGAAGATAAGAGGCAATTTGAAAACGCTATTAGATATGCTACTAGAATACACATTCAACAAATAAATCACCTGCCAACAAGAAAGGAAAATACTTTAGACCTAGTATTTGTGAACGAGATGAATTATGTTAAAGAAATAATAGTTTATAATGCGAGTATTTCAGACCATAATGTCATAGAATTACAGTTCATTCCAAAGCAAGTGAAAATAGAGATAAGCAAGAAATGAAAAAGTGTGAGGATATGGGAAAATACAACTTCTACAGTAAAAATATAAAATGGTCAGAAATTAATGAAGAATTAAACAAAGATTGGGATAACATTTTCGTAAGTGATGACATAAGGGTAAATACGGAGATATTATATAAAATATTGGAGATAATAGTGGAAAAATATATACCGAAGAAGAAAAGTAAACATCATTCATGCATACCAAGAGACAGAAGGATCTTGTTCCAGAAAATCAGAAAGTGGAAAAAAGGTCTTGCAAAAGAAAAAAAAAATGCATGGAAAGTTTATAGAACTAAAAAGTAAGATAGAAAATGCAGAACAAAAAAAAGATTATGACAATCAAAAGAAAATGAAAAACGGGGACTTGGAAGAAAAAACCCTATTAAATATCAAGCAAAACCCCAAACTATTATACTCATATGCGAAGAGATGAATAAAAGAAGAATAGAAATAGGCCCTCTGAGAATTGAAGGGAGATTAACAATGAAGAGGAAATTTGCAACATACTGGCAGAACGATATAAGAGAGAATTCACCCTAGAATAGATAATGAAGATAATGATATAGAAGTAAGGATGATGAAAATAGAAGATTTAGCTGACATAGATATTAATGAAGCTGATATTGTGCAGGCTATTAATGAAATTAAAAATGGAGCTGCTGCAGGGCCTGATGGAATTCCTGCTATTTTGTTAAAGAAAGTAGTTCATTCTATCGCAAAGCCACTTGCAATATTATTAAGACAAAGTGTAGATACAGGCAAGATATATGATGAGCACAAATTAGCAATATATTACCCCACCCCTACTTTCAAAAGTGGATCAAGACTAGAGGCAAGTAATTATAGGCCTGTGAGTCTAACTCACATATTATGAAAGTGTATGAAAGGGTAATGAAGAAAAATATTATGAAACATTTAATAAAAAATAATTTGTTTAATAAAGGACAACATGTTTCGTACCCGGAAAAAGTACACAAACCCAACTGTTAGTCCACCGTGAGAACATATTCAAAAATATGAAAAGCGCGGAAATGAAAACAGATGTGGTTTATTTAGACTTTGCAAAAGCTTTTGATAAAGTAGACCATAATATATTAGCGAAGAAAATTAGAAAACACAATATCGTGGATAAAGTAGGAAGATGGTTAAAAGAATTTTTACACAAAAACGAAAACAGTAGTTATTGCAAACGACGAGAAATCGATGAAGCCAAGGTAATATCCGGTGTGCCGCAAGGTACGGTGTTTAGCTGCAATACTGTTTGTTATTATGATTGAAGACATAGACAATAATGTTAAGGATTCGGTAGTGAGTAGTTTCGCAGATGACACAAGACTAAGTAGAGAAATTACTTGTGATGAAGATAGGAACGCTCTACAAAGAGACCTTAACAAAGTATATGATTGGGCAGAGGTAAATAGGATGGTATTTAACTCTGATAACTTGAATCAATAAATTATGGAGACAGAGAAAGAAAGCTATATGCATATAAGGGACCTAATAATGAGACCATCACAAATAAGGAAGCAGTTAAAGACCTTGGTGTGATGATGAATAGGACCATGTTATGCAATGATCAAATAGCAACTCTGTTGGCAAAATGTAAAGCAAAAATGGGAAATGTTGTTACGGCACTTCAAAACAAGAAAAGCTGAACACATGATTATGCTTTATAAAACATATGTTCGTAGTCCACTTGAATATTGCAATATGATATGGTACCCACACTATCAAAAGGATATTGCACAAATAGAGAGTGTACAAAGGTCCTTTACAGCTAGAATAGAAGAAGTTAGGACCTAGACTACTGGGAAAGACTACAATTCTTAAAATTATATAGTCTAGAAAGGAAGGAAGAGAACGCTACATGATAATTCAGGCATGGAAACCAGATAGAAGGAATAGCAGAAAATATCATGGAACTAAAATACAGAAAGAGCAAGCAGAGGTAGATTAATAGTGCCCAAAAACCTTTAAGACAGATAATTGAGAAGAGATGGGAGTATGCAAAGCCAATATTCTGTGCTTTTATAGACTTGGAGAAAGCGTATGATTCAGTATGGAGAGATGGAATATGATATACCACTGAAAGTGATAAGGATACTAAAGAACTGGTACAAGGAGTGTGCAGCTGTGTACAGCGGATGGACAGCAAAGTGAATGGTTCCCAGTTGGAAGTGGGCTAAGACAGGGATGTGTTATGTCACCCACCTTGTTTAATGTATATATTGACCATATAATGAGAAGAGTGATGGAGAATGAAAACAGAGGGGCAAGTATTGGTGGAGAAGTTTTTATGGATTTGGACTTTGCTGATGATGTTGCGTTGGTTGCTGATACGTGGCTGGTGCTGGTAGGTATGGTAATGAGGATGGAGACAGAGACACAGAATTTTGGCTTGAACATCAGCACAAAGAAGAGCGAGATCATGGTTGTGAGTAAGGATGATGATTGGGTGCACATGGAGGATATGACAATCAGAGGACAGGAACTCAAGCAAGTTGAGAAGTTTGTTTACTTGGGAAGTGTGGTAACAGCAGACGGGAGGCAAATTGAAGATATACAAAGAAGAAAACTAGGAGCAGCAAGAGCTTTTGAGGTTCTGAGAAAAAACGTTTGGTCGAGGCATGAAATCAGCTTGAGAACTAAGATGAGAATATTCAATGCAGTAGTACTACCAGTCCTGATGTATGCTCGTCCACCTGGGCACTGACCAGAACAGAGGAGAAAAGGTTGGATGCTTTTGAGATGAAGCTGCTGAGAAGAATACTTGGCATTAAATGGGATGATTATGTTAGAAATGAAGACATCAGGGTGAGATTGAGGCAAAGGCCAGTCAGTACCAGGTTGAAGAGGGGAAGGCTGAAATGGTTTGGACATGTTGAGAGGATGGAAGAGAATAGAGACCCCAGGAGAGCACTGAGAGCAGTACAAATAGGAAGAAGACCGCTGGGTAGACCAAGAACAAGGTGGATAGACATAATTGTCAGGGATCTTGAGGATGAAATCCAAAACTTAGAGGAAGCGAGGGAAATGGCTCGGGATACAGACAGATGGAGAGAAACTGTATCAGCCTTATGCCACTGGCCAGTGGCGGGAAGATAAATAAAATAAATAAAATAAATTGGTGTGAGTCCTTTGAAGTAATACAGTTTTTAAGAATGACAATGGTATGATTCCTTTGGGCCATGACCCAAAATTTTACGTATCGGTACCACCTGGGTGGGCAAATTCTGGTTGCTATTTCTTTTATTGGTGTATATTCCTAGATCACAATTTGACATGATAACCCTTGCAGAGTGGCAGCTTATTACTGGTAATTGTCTCTTGAATAGACAGACCCAACATCGGTTCGACTCAGAAAGACACTTTCTCCGAGCATCAGCTGTTATGTCATTATGTCCACCCACGACTTACTAATCACCAATAAATACATATAACGGCCCTACTTACTAGCCTAAGTACATAATTTCAGTTATGCATTAATATTCAGACTGCTTTCGACAAATTTGCAGTGCATTTGGTCAGTAACTTCAGATTTTTTTTTATAATCTATTTCCTACTGCTGAGTTTCCTGTGGTCAACAAATCAACCACGTTGCATTTATAAGTTGACAACTAAATAATGTGATATGTCATATAGTTCAATTACTCCTATATTTTAAAACACAGTGCAGATGTTATATGCGGAAACCTACTTAGCAGTAATTAGTGTGAACTGAATAATTGGTTGATAATACAGTGAATCTTGCGGCATCATTTATTATACAGCTGGCACACTACATTTGGTTCACTCTATTTTAATAACTGGTGTGTTCAACTCAACATACTTTGACTCAACCTAAATTGAGCCGATATCATTGTTAGTAAAGTCCAAACTTCCAACTATATTATGACACTTGTGATTCAGTCACCATCATCGTCTACATCGGAGTCTGTTAGTTCCGCAATTGGCTCTTCCTCTCACTCGGTTGGTTGATGCAGGTTTGTAGCTTGCACATATTTGTGCACTTCAAGCCATTGGTGAGACATGTGCAATCTGGTAATTTGCAGGATCTCACACACTTGCAGGAGAGAAACTGTAGCACCGAATCTGGTGTTGGTGAGCCACGCATCCAGTTAATGACCAACTTTCTATCATCGTCTGTGGTCCACCCATTTTCCTTGGGATTTGGTACAGAAGGTCGAGTATGCAGACCTCCTCCATATGGCAGACTGATAGTTGGCACGGGCAACATGCATTGAGAGGCAATCCTCACAAGGTGGGAGCTGACTGGATTCGACTTCACCACGTCTGGCACAAAAGAGTTGATAGCGAAGTGTGTTCACGTCTGTTGTGCGAGTGCAGGGTGCATGCATATGGCATGTGATCTCTTGCAGCTTCTGAAACAGCTCATCGGATACATTCCATGAACTTCCAAGCTCAGTGAATGTCTCCTGGAAGGTCTTTTCAGTCTTCAAAAACTTGAAGGTACCCATCTTTCCATGACCCGCAAATGCAATGACGGTATCACAACCAGTGAAAGCATGCATGTCAACCAGAGCGTCACATATATTGCTTCCCAATGAGTTGCTTAGCTTGGTAATGTCAAGGAACCTTGTCCCGGTTTGTGTTCCACATTTCTGATACATGCTGCATGGGATGTGGTTGCTCAAGCCCAAGCACAACACCAACACATCTGTGTCCTCAGCAGTAATGATCACAGCCTTGTAACCAGGCTCTGCTGCATTGAGAGCATGCAGCAACTTGCGGGTGTCCGCTTCTTCTTGAGAGGATTTGAGCTCTACAACCTCTTCCCATTGGTCTTTGCCTATCTTGAAACAGTCATCCTCACAGGTGACAAAATCTTGTTTTGGAGTTTCTCCCTGTATTTGGATCCTTTCCATTCGTCTACCAAGAACTTGATCAGATTTGTCTTGCTAGCAGAGCTGCA
Source organism: Macrobrachium nipponense (assembly GCF_015104395.2). Classification (NCBI taxonomy): domain Eukaryota; kingdom Metazoa; phylum Arthropoda; class Malacostraca; order Decapoda; family Palaemonidae; genus Macrobrachium; species Macrobrachium nipponense. Next base: position 28,374,357 of record NC_087204.1, on the reverse strand, counting down.
AAGTAGTTTCCGCCATTGCTGGATGTTATGGCCAGGCGCATTATTCCTGAACTGGATGCCCCTGTCCTCACCTCTGTTTACTCTTTCTGCATCTTTGATGGATGCCTCCTTGTAAACATCAAAGACAACATCTATGCGTTGGCTCTTGGCTCCTTCGTGGAGAACTTTGGCCAGGGCTGATTCTGCTAACTGAGCAAATGTCTTGTCATTCCCTTTCATCTTCTGTATCAAGCTCATCCCGTCTATGATGGTTGTTGATGGTTCAGGCATAAATTCTGCAGGAGAAACAATCTTCTTCAGTTCCCTGGCTAGAGCTGTTTCATTTGTCTTGCGTAGAGATCCATCGCCATTGGCAAGGGCCCATGGCAGGGGACCCAGGGAATGTGCCAAGACGTCACTCATGTGAAGCTTTCGACTCTCAGCCACTAGAATCATGTGGCCAAACAGGTTCCTGTCAGCCTTCAGAACTGCTTGCTTGGCTTGCCCTTGGTTCCATGGTTTCTTTTGGATGTTTGAGAATGTTTTCAGTTTATTTTTTGTCATTTTGTCATAGAACTGAGTTGTTGGTGGATTTGACTCTAGTCTTTCTTTTTTAAAAGCTTGGTACGCTTCCTCTCCTATCCTGTAAGCATCAAGGAGATCGCTGGCTACATCTGGCAGTGCAACAGTGGCAGTTGACAAGCTGATAAACTCTGCATGCTCTGGACTGAATGGGTTCAACCAGCAGGTTTTCATGAGCTCAACAAGTGACTGAACATCAGCCTCATCTCTTCTGATCCTGGGCAACTGTAGATCTGGGTGATTGACATGGGATTCGTTTCGACCTACCATGTCCCTCAGCTGCCACAGGTAGGCACTCCGGTACTCAGACGTCATGTAGTACTTGGTGACAGCTCCAGGTTTTAGGATAAAACCTTTGTTCCTCCAGGTGTATGTGTGTCCTTATTGACAGTCTCTTCAATAGTTTGGTCCACAGGTATTCGCCCAATCTGGACAGAGAATCCACCTTGCATGAAGTGTGCATGTGCTTCAGGGTGATCAACTGGTACATCTCATCACCGCCAACTCATCGCCGCCTACTCATCCCTGGCCCAACTCATCCCTGGCCCAACTCATTCCCGGCAGTGATTAATGAAATTCAGTAAATATTAAAAACACCTTTATTCAGAATCAAGTATGACTCTTTCATGACACTAAAAATAAATTAACACCATATAATTAAAGACAAAAAATCCATGAAAATATAGAAACAAAATTTATTTTATGTTATGAGAAATGCCTTTTAAATATTCAATGGGAGTCCTTTCATTAAAATTTTAGACGATTCTAAGAATGCGGGAATCAGTATCCCTGTACTTTTTTAATTTGGCGGGTGGTGAACTGCCTGCTATAAGTGATTCCAAATATAAATCTCTACCTTTCTGAACTTTTTTAAGTGCATTTATGAATTTCCAGAGTGTAGGATGTTCCATTCCTAATTCCATTTGTAATTTTCTGTTCGCTCCTTCTGCATGGTTGTTTGTTTTATCTTCATGATTCAAAGTTCGAAAATACAAATTCCACATTTCCAATGGAAAGAGTGGGGCACGTCTGCTATTTCCACGTCTGTTTAACCGACCTATATAATTGTCTTCAAGCCAGTTCAAGATTGGCACATGCTCTGGGGATAATTCATCAGCTAAGACATCAATATATGAATCAATATGATTGACAGGTACAAATGTAAGCGCCAGTATCATCTTTACTTGTAAAGAAACTGGCTATCGTATTATAGCGAGAACTTAGACCCAAAGCCGCAATGTGTTTTTGCATGTTTTGGCTAAGGTGAAAGAAGCACCCTTTTAGTTCGACTTGTGGAAAATTTTCCTTGATTGCCAAAAATGCTGCAATTTCAAAATCACATACAACCGATTTCGGGTTTACTGTTGGTTGACATTCTTTTATCATTTTAAATAGCCTTGAATATGTAACTTTCCGTTTGTTAGGTAATAGAGCATAAAGCACTGGAATGAAACCTCTATTTTTTGAGTCATTACAACATACACATGAGAAAATAGCGTGGGAGCAATCTTAAACGTTCCGTCTACATACCAAACTTCTGCTGATACCAAATGTTGCAACCAACTTCTTCCAAATAGCAAAATTCTATCTTCACTGGGACCACTGTCTTTTAATAAAAAATCTTCCTTCTGGTTTGGCTCTGTTTCGTAGGTCGAATATTCATCAGGGATTGCTAAATGATTTAGGTCAACTGGATTTGGCGGAGAGGCACTAATCTGATTCCGTTTCCGACGAATAGTTTTCTTTAGAGCCGACGAATTCAGGAGTGATCCTTGCACCGCTTGGGGAACATTACATAAAACTTCATTAATCACTACACTTGGGTTTTCCATCGTCTCTTCAGCTCTGGTTTTAATTTTTGTAGTTGTCCTTTCTACTTCTACTTTTATCGGTGAAGAGTCATGGGTGTGAGTATTCAAGACTTTAACTACGTTTCCAAATCTTGTGTGTATTCTCGCTTTACACCTGCCGAGCTGATCACATTTCCAGAACATCAAATTGCTGTCCGTTTTGCTGAATTTGTCGAAAAATGAACAAATAGCCATCATGAGAAAATTTCGCTTTGCCTCTCTGACTTAAAATTGTCTCCATTGTAATGGGTTTACTGAAAGAATGTAAAACTGAAAGTGATATATCGAAAGGTTAATAATTACTAACGTTTTTGTTGACAAACATCTGATTTCATACTTTGGTACTTTTGTTTGTAATTGGTAATTGAGTGATTGTCGTCATGCGTTGAAAGGTTAAAAATTACTAACGTTTTTGTTGACAAACTTTGATTTCATAGTTCGGTATTTTTGTTTACAAATAGTAGGATTGGTAATTGAGTAACTGTTGTTTCGTTTTTATTTACACTGCCTTGCAGTGTGTGTGTGTGTGTGTTGGACCGGTGATGAGTTGGGCCGGGTATAAGTTGGCCTGGAGATGAGCTGGGCTGGAGATAAGTTGGGCCGGGGATAAGTTGGGCCGGAGATGAGTTGGCAGTGATGAGTTGGCTGGCGATGAGATGGCGGCGATGAGTTGTCCCATTTCGGTCTTGACATTCAAGAGCACAACGTTACCTCTTATCTATTATGGCCACTTCCCTTGAATTATGTTGCAGACTGTTCCAATCATATGTTGCTGCTATTGGCATGGGCTCATCGAAATCGGAAAGAATGATTCAGTCTTAATCTCCTAGTACATAATAGTTATTCTTAACTAAAATAACTGAACTATTTAAATACATATGATGCTTAATGCGCTAGTGGTATCTGAAATAAATTTTGCTTAAGTTCTATACCTGAAAACTCCAAGTTTTTCAGATTCAGCAGTCTCCCTGGAAGCAGCAACGCTTCCGTTGAAAACTTAAATAGCTGAAAACTAAAATGCTGAAAGCTGAAAGTTGAAAGCTGAATTCTTTTGCACGATTATGATCAACCAAATAATTCTGGTAATGTTATGTAATGCCCAATAACATCAATTTTGATGATATTGGCCGATTTTGCACATTTCGCAAAAACGCCGACCCCCAAAAATTGTAACATGAAAAAAAGTATGAAAAGCTGCTTTTGTGGAAGGGTTATCATATATTAAATCACTTGTATTAACCCCATAAACAACTTAGTAGAAGTAAACTTTTGCCCTCTCAGATGGTACCAAAATCTGGTCTGGCCCATGGACTATAATACAGATTTTAAGGATGACAACGGTATGAGTCCTTTGGAGTATTACAGATTTTAAGTTTGACATTGGTTTGAGTCCTTTGAAGTAATACTACAGATTTTAAGGACGACAATGGTATGATTCCTTTAAAGTAATACAGATTTTAAGGATGACAACGGTATCAGTCCTTTGGAGTAATACAGATTTTAAGTTTGACATTGGTTTGAGTCCTTTGAAGTAATACAGATTTTAAGAATGACAATGGTATGGTTCCTTTGGAGTAATACAGATTTTAATGATGACAACGGTATGAGTCCTTTGAAGTATTACATATTTTAAGGATGACAATGGTATTAATTGCAACTGGTGTTCAAGACAATAATAAAATCGACTGGTTTTCCATATTCTGAAACTTTTTATCAACAATTTGTAAACCCCTAGAATAACATGCTTTGCCTAAAATAAGATCTTGGTAAAGAAAATTATTTAGGCATGCAAATGTGCTTCAACTACAAAAACCAGTCCAGGTTTTCCAGAGTTATATATTTAGATGAAACTAACATTCCACAGTTTCAACTCACAGTTTTACCTGTGGGGAAAGTTCGTATGGGATAATTTCGTCAAGGCTGTTTCACGCTCAACAAGCTATTTAAAAGGCAATTATAACACTACTATTCGTGTTGAGGGAAAGGCAACACAGTATGCATTCCAGGAACATTTCCATGAGAAATTTGCAGTATATACATGAAAAAATATATATAAAAAAAACTTTCTACAGAAACAATCACCTCCTCCCAAGGAAAAGTAAAAGGGCTGGTGGTTGTTTTAGAATCAAGGTGGCCTTATGCTGGCGTAAGCCTTGGCTCAAAAGCGACCCGAGAGGTGGTAAGGTATTACAGAGAGTTATTTCTTCATGTTTGAGCAGGCAGCAAACACATGCGCACCGATTTTCCTCCCATAATATTGACCAAAATAAAAAAACTTTACCAATTTCTCATCATATTCCCACTGTTTAGAATATCAAAGAACATAACACATTCTTTTGATTCTATCATGCTAAGGAATTAACTGCTGTAAAGCATTCACATACATATTGCTCATTATCATTATTTGAAGATTGAAATGAAACAGTCTATTGCTACAACAATTGTTTAATTGCCCGTAATATATAATGTGATAATATAGTAATAATAAAATAATACCACCAAGACTTATAATAGTAACAATAATTAGATAGAATAAACTTTAACATTTGATATAATCCAGAAGGCAAAGCGTGCACGGAGTGTTAACAAAGAACACAGTAAATCAAATAAAATGAGTGACATTCTTCATTGGTGGATTATGATAAAAAAAACTTTGGGACTCTCTTGACCCAATAGAATGTTGAGGTTTTAAAAGAATTCTAGGCAGAATTGTAGTTCATTGATGACAATGGAATTGTAAAACCTGAATTGATAATTCACCTAATGAAGCTTTGGATCATCCTTAGGGCGGTGTAGATGTGGGAGTGGACGTTGGCGTCGATGTGGGGGTAGAAGTTGGTCCAGATGCTGGTGACCCTGTAGAAGTTGGTCCGATGAATGGGGCTGTGAACATGTAGAAGTTGGTCCAGATGCTGGGGACCCTGTAGAAGTTGGTCCAGATGCTGGGGACCCTGTAGGAGTTGGTCCAGATACTGAAGACCCTGTAGGAGTTGGTCCAGATACTGAAGACCCTGTAGGAGTTGGGCCAGATACTGAAGACCCTGTAGGAGTTGGGCCAGATAACTGAATGATAACCCTGTAGGAGTTGGGCCAGATGCTGGGGACCCTGTAGGAGTTGGGCCAGATGCTGAAGACCCTGTAGGAGTTGGGCCAGATGCTGGGGACCTTAGGCGTTGGGGCCAGCATGCTGAAGGGAACCCTGTTAAGGAAGTTGGGCCAGATGCTGGGGAAAACCCTGTGGGAGTTGGTCCAGAATGCTGGGGCCCTGGGTTAGGGATTTGTGCCAGATGCTAGGGGGACCCTGTTAGGATTTGGGCCAGATGCTGGACCCTGTCGGAGTTGGGCAGAATGCCTGGGGACCCTGGTGAGTTGGGCCAGATGCCTGGGACCCTGTGAATTGGGCCCAGATGCCTAGGGGACCCTGTAGGAGTTGGGCCAGGAATTGGCTGGTTTGGGACCCTGTAGGAGTGGGCCAGATGCCTGGGGACCCTGTAGGAGTTGGTCCAGATGCTGGGGACCCTGTAGGAGTTGGGCCAGATGCTGGGGACCCTGTAGGAGTTGGGCCAGATGCTGGGGACCCTGTAGGAGTTGGGCCAGATGCTGTGGACCCTGTTAGTGAAGGTTGGCAGATGCTGGGGACCCTGTAGAAGTTAGGTCAGATTGCTGGGGACCCTGGTAGGAGTTGGCCAGATGCTGGGACCCTGTAGGAGTTGGGCAGAATGCTGGGGACCCTGTAGAGTGTGGGCCAGATTGGCTGGGGACCCCTGTAGGAGTTGGGCCAGGATGCTTGGGACCCTGTAAGGAGTTGGTCCAGATGCTGGGGACTTGGTAGGATTGGTTGGTCCAGATCTGGATGCGGGACCCTGTAGATTTGGCCAATACTAAGACCCCTGTAGGATTGGCCAGTGCTGGGACCCTTAGAGTTGGTCAGATTCTGGGGACCCTTAGGAGTTGCCAGATGCTGGGACCCTTAAGATTTGGCCCAGATGCGGGACCCTGTAGGATTGCAGATGCTGGGACTGGAGGAGTTGCCAATGCTGGACCCTGTAGGAGTTGGGCAGATGCTGGGACCCTGAGGAGTTGGCCAATGCTGGACCCGTAGGAGTTGGCCAGATGCTTGACCCTTAGAATGTCCAGATGCTGACCTTAGGATCTAATGATGCTGGGGACCTGTAGGAGTTGGCCAGAGCTGGACCCTGTAGAGTTGCCAGATGCTGGACCTAGAGTTGGCCAGATGCTGGACCCTGTAGGAGTTGTCCAATGCTGGACCTTGTAGGAGTTGTCCAGATTGGGACCTGTAGGAGTTGGCCAGATACTGAAGACCCTTAGAGTTGGGCCAGATGCTGGCGGACCCTGTAGGAGTTGGCCAGAATGCTACAGATCCTTAGGAGTTAGCCAGATACTGAAGACCTGTAGGTTGGCCAGCATACTGAGAACCCTGTAGGAGTTGGTCCAGATACTGAAGACCCTGTAGGAGTTGGGCCAGATACTGAAGACCCTGTAGGAGTTGGTCCAGATACTGAAGACCCTGTAGGAGTTGGTCCAGATGCTGGGGACCCTGTAGGAGTTGGGCCAGATACTGAAGACCCTGTAAGGAGTTGTTTCCAGATGCTGGGGACCTGTAGGAGTTGGGCCAGATACATGAAGACCCTGTAAGAGTTGGGCAGATGCTGGGACCCTGTAGGCAGTTGTGGCGTGCTGGGGACCCTGTAGGAGTTGGGCCAGATGCTGGGGACCCTGTAGGAGTTGGGCCAGATGCTGGGGACCCTGTAGGAGTTGGGCCAGATGCTGGGGACCCTGTAGGAGTTGGGCCAGATGCTGGGGACCCTGTAGAAGTTGGTCCAGATGCTGGGGACCCTGTAGGAGTTGGTCCAGATGCTGGACCCTGTAGGAATTGGGGGCCAGATGCTGGGGACCCTGTAGGAGTTTGGCCCGATGCGGGGGACACCTGTAGGAGTTGGGCAGATGCTGGGGACCCTGTAGGAGTTGGTCCAGATGCTGGGGACCCTGTAGGAGTTGGTCCAGATGCTGGGGACCCTGTAGGAGTTGGGCCAGATACTGAAGACCCTGTAGGAGTTGGGCCAGATGCTGGGGACCCTGTAGGAGTTGGGCCAGATGCTACAGATCCTGTAGGAGTTAGGGCCAGATACTGAAGACCCTGTAGGAGTTGGGCCAGTACTGAAAGACCCTGTAGGAAGTTGGTCCCAGATGCTTGGGACCCTGTAGGATTGGGCCAGATACTGAAGACCCTGTAGGAGTTGGTCCAGATACTGAAGACCCTGTAGGAGTTGGTCCAGATGCTGGGGACCCTGTAGGAGTTGGGCCAGATACTGAAGACCCTGTAGGAGTTGGTCCAGATGCTGGGGACCCTGTAGGAGTTGGGCCAGATACTGAAGACCCTGTAGGAGTTGGGCCAGATACTGAAGACCCTGTAGGAGTTGGTCCAGATGCTGGGGACCCTGTAGGAGTTGGGCCAGATACTGAAGACCCTGTAGGAGTTGGGCCAGATGCTGGGGACCCTGTAGGAGTTGGGCCAGATGCTACAGATCCTGTAGGAGTTAGGCCAGATGCTGGGGACCCTGTAGGCATTGGGCCAGATGCTGGGGATCCTGTAGGAGTTGGGCCAGATGCTGGGGGCCCTGTAGGAGTTGGGCCAGATGCTACGGAACCTGTAGGAGTTGGACCAGATGCTGGGGATCCTGTAGGAGTTGGGCCAGATGCTGGGGACCCAGTAGGCAATGGGCCAGATGCTGGGGGCCCTGTAGGAGTTGGGCCAGATGCTGGGGACCCAGTAGGCAATGGGCCAGATGCTGGGGATCCTGTAGGCGGCGAGCCAGATGCTGGGGGCCCTGTAGGCGGCGAGCCAGGTGCTGGGGACCCTGTAGGCGGCGAGCCAGGTGCTGGGGACCCTGTAGGCGGCGAGCCAGGTGCTGGGGACCCTGTAGGCGGCGAGCCAGGTGCTGGGGACCCTGTAGGCGGCCAGGTGCTGCCCTGACCCTGTAGGGGGCGGGGACCCTGTAGGCGGCGAGCCAGGTGCTGGGGACCCTGTAGGTTTCGGACCAGGTGCCGGAGTGCCAGTAGGATTTGGGCCTGGTGCTGCACTGCCAGTTGGTTTTGGGCCAGGTGCCGGAGTGCCAGTAGGATTTGGGCCTGGCGCTGCACTGCCAGTAGGTTTTGGGCCAGGTGCCGGAGTGCCAGTAGGATTTGGGCCTGGCGCTGCACTGCCAGTTGGTTTTGGGCCAGGTGCCGGAGTGCCAGTAGGATTTGGGCCTGGCGCTGCACTGCCAGTTGGTTTTGGGCCAGGTGCCGGAGTGCCAGTAGGATTTGGGCCTGGCGCTGCACTGCCAGTTGGTTTTGGGCCAGGTGCCGGAGTGCCAGTAGGTTTCGGACCAGGTGCCGGAGTGCCAGTAGGTTTTGGGCCAGGCGCTGCAGTGCCACTAGGTTTTGGCCCTGGAGCTAGGGAGCTAGCAGGTGGTGGGTTGGGTACTACAGTACTACTGGTGTCTTCATCGTCATCTGAAAGTTGAATCTACTGTAGCTTAAAATTACATACCTTTGTTCTCATTACCTTGCTCATAATACAGAACATTATCTATGTAATAACTACTGAAGTTAGACATTTTTAGAGCTTTTGTAGGCAAAACACACCTTTTATAAACTGACAAAGTTATTTGCTTGTTATTGCTTTGCTTATGAAGTTTTCCAGAAAGATTCGGATTTAACAAGGAATTCTTCATTTTAAGAGTAAAGCAAACGTGTCAAAATCATCAGCAATAAATGCTTCCTGTAAATCTCTGCATAAACCGATTAAGGTGGATCTTGAAAGACGAATTGAATGACTTCCTCATTGCCCCTCACCTGTTTCTGCTGTACGAACTGGAAGTATGACTGAATTCCGATTACCTTCAAAGACGAGGGAATCTGGGAAGATATGTGTTCTAGGCTAAAAGGAAAACCACGATGGGAATTAGATCATTTTCTTAGGTTCAATATGAGGCTGTGTATGAGTTTGCAACTGGAGATATCATTAAAAGCATAGCAGCAACGGCACAAGAAGCGAAGCAGAAGACAAGACAAGTCAAAACATGCAGAGCAAATTATTTTTTCCATTCTGTATACTACATAAATAAATGTACACTCATGCACATACATACATACATACATACATACATACATACACACACACACACACACACACACACACACACACACACAAGTTTCAAGATATAAGGGTGACTTTACTGATTTTGTGTCGAGAATGTGACTGAATGAAAGGAAAGAATTAGGAAGTCGAACAGTCTCTGCATAACAGGTGATGTATGAGAATGAGAATGTAAGAATTATCAGGAAATGCCAAAAGGGCATCGTAGATTTCTGAGTTGAGAGAAATAACAAAACGCCTCACAGAAAAGTTTAAGCAATTGAGTGGGAGTATGGATGAAATATTTACTAAGGCAGAATTATTCGACAAGCTAAAGTGTCAACAGAAAAAGCCTGCAACTGACATAATTTGACATAGAGAGCGCTTATAAAAGAATATATGGAGATGTGATGAGAGATGAAGGGAAGCGTGATGTACAACCAATATCAGCCAGTAAGTCTCAAAGGAGTGTTAAGAGGCAATGCGGCCAATAAATCGTAAAGTTATCCCTGCAGAATGCGTGCACCTTCCTACAAAGTGTTCTGCCTTCCTGAGAGGTGTATGCCATCAAATTGCCAAAGGGAATAGGACTGTTGATTCATAACTTGACCTTTAAAAGTGCATGAACAGAGAAGGAATGAAAGTACTGAGACATAATGTACTGAAATTGCACTGGTTGGTACGAGAGTTAACACGTGTGACTATACTGTTTTTTCCATCTGTCTATCCGCCTGTGGTGTTTTCGCATGGTAACACTGCGTCCCGGGCTTTAAATAGTTACGCTATGTGTAAGTTTTAGGTAAATAAAAGGATATCTGGGTGTACATTTGCAACTGAAAAGTGTTTTAAAAGAAATGAAAAAGGTTGCAGCTATGAATGGAACGGAAGACAGAATTTAAGCCAAAGGCTGGGACCTGCGGTCATTCAGAGCTGAAACGGAAATAAAGAGTAGAAAGTTTTGAAAGGTGTAACAGGAGGAAAACCTCAAAGCAGTTGATAGGAGAGGGTGGAAAGAAAAATATATGAAAATAAGATCGAAGGTACAGCAAACGGAATGAAGGGGTTGCAGCGAGAGCCCGAAGGGATGCTGCAAAGAATCCTCAAGTACTAATGCCTACAGTACATCACGCCAGGTGCAATGACGGTAATACCCACCTACGGAGACAGGGCAGAGAGGAGAATGTATACAAGAGAATACAGAAATGGTAGAGAGGAAATTTTAGAGGTAGAGTCAATCTTCTGACTGAATGTTAGAAAAAAAATTCTGGAGAAAAACCAACTGTTCTGGAGGGAAATGAATGAAAAAAATGCTAAGAATAATAGAGGCTTAGAACGGAACACCAAATGGAAGTTCTGCTGTCTGTAATGATTAGTCCAGTAGCAGCTGGAATATCATTTAAAAGGAATAGCTGAAAAACGACAGCAGAAACTATACAAATTACTATTCACAAGATGAATAGTAATATGTAAATTTCTCTCTGGCTTAGGTTATTCTTAATTTTCAATTTACATCGGGGGCGCAATGGGACCCAACCTGGGGTCTATGGTTGTCCCTCTACACGAATGAAATGGGTTGCAGCTAGGGGCCGAAGGGACGCTGCAGAGAACATTAAGTAATGCCTATAGGTACTACAGTGGTGCACACTGATGGCATTAACCCCTACGGGGCATGTGCAGTCAGGAAGCTCTTTCATGAAAGGACTGTCAGGCAAAGGATTTTTTTTTTTTTTTTCAATTTTTTTTTACATTTACTGACAATGTAGAATTTGTTGCACTAAATGGTAAGCTTGATCCAAGATACCACTGAGCACTTGGTTTTGTTGTCAGTTATCTGTATCGGATGAAAGTCAGAAGAAAATTAAGAGCTCAAAATCAGATGTTACATGTTCGGGGGATGATGACAGGAGGGACTGAGAATATGACGATGTTAAAGAAATTACAGTGTACAGAAATTTCAGAAACTAATAAAAAAAATTTGAAAGATTTGATAGGAAGAGCAACTGAAAGAGTTTGTAGCTGCTCTCAAGAGAGTTATTCTAGGTACATGGTCATCGTCCTCGGTCGAAAAAGTGTAAGATGAATGTGTTTTTGTCTAAAATAACATTTTGAATATTTTTGTTGGAGATATATAAATATATATATATAAATATATACACTATATATGTGTGTGCATGCGTGGGATTGTCCTCCTGTGGTTACACCTGCATATACACATTATATACATATATATATATATATATATATATATATATCTAGTGGCTGTGTGTATGTATGTCTGTGTGTGCATACTCATTAACACCAACTAACAATTCTTAAATATACAAATATTACTGGACGGCTGTATCCTTATCTTTAAATGCTAAAATGTTTGGACATCGAAGTTTATGTACGTATACGTACCTCGGTAGGATAAACACACAAGTACTAATCCTGAAGTACGTATTCATATTGTCCTCACTGACAATACATTCCCATCGGAATTTCTTCAAGAGAGTCGGCTTGTTTCCACAAGTTGGCTCTGAAAAATGCCAAATCGGATATGATTCACAGGTGAATCACATCACTCCTTTTGGATCAGGAAGGATACATCTGATATATATATATATATATATATATATATATATATATATATATATATATATATATATATATATATATATATATATATATATAGTCGTTCAGTGGAGAAATTATATACGAATCTTCAGAGGGTGTCCATGATACGAGTTGTAAAAGGATGAAGTTTATTACAACGAAACGTTTCGCACATGAAACATCTGTGCATCATCAGTCTGCAAAGAGCAATAAGACAAATAAATAACATATAAAACCATAAAACACACACAGAACTCACATGAATTAAAATAGTCTTAAAATTAACCCCCCCCCAACCCCCCCCCAAAAAAAAAAATACAAAGTAATAACAGTAAAAAGAGAGAGAACACCCAAAACACTAACCGTCCATGAGGAGAGAAGATGAAATGACCTGTCGTCACTATAATAAACTTCATCCTTTTACAACTCGTATCATGGATATATATATATATATATATATATATATATATATATATATATATATATATATATATATATATATATATATATATATATATATATATATATATAATTATCAGAGAGAGAGAGAGAGAGAGAGAGAGAGAGAGAGAGAGAGAGAGAGAGTCTTACTGTTAAAAGGTATGTTAAGGGATAATATATTTATCTTGCAGTCTATAGTAAATGATTAACTGTAGACTAAGTGAGGTGTTCATTCTATATATATATATTAAAAATAATTAAAAATTAATTTAATTTATATATATATATATAATATATATATAATATATATATAATATAAAACTAATCGAAGAATAAATTTTGACCCCCTTGTCCGGATCGAACCGCACCCAAAAAATCAGAAAGAGGCGGTTTAACGTCAACTCATTCGATATTCCCCGGGTACAGGTTCGACTCCTGCTAGGGGCATCAGAACTGCTTCATTTGACAAGCGGGCCCCTCCCCAGCCCCACAAAAAATAAAAGTTTTTAAAATAGAGATGAAAGGGCATAGTGGTTATATATATATATATATATATATATATATATATATATATATATATATATATATATATGCATGTAAATATACGTATATAAACAGACACATATATAAACATATCTATATGTATATATAAATATAGGTATGCAGTATACATGTATGTATGTATACACATATATTCATCTCATATATAAGATCTGTTTTCCTAGCAGAGCATGGCACATCAAGAAAATAAGACAGGTGTCAGGGATCAGGGCCACACTGACCCCAGATCAGTCAGCCAATGACATTTGATACAGAGAAATGTACTCGAACTCTCCAACACCTGACCCACCAAAAAAAAATAAGAAAAACGATTGAAAAATCATGAAAGAAGGAGAAATCTGTCACAGAAGAATGTTTTGGATCTGGCTTATAAAACAGGGAAAGATATCCAGTCTTCTGGACTTTGTAAAAGAATGAAAAACAGCTTACGAAAAAGAGAATTGGCTTGTAAGTGAGCGCGTACTGAATCATTTTAAGAAAGAACGAGTAGCTTCATATGTAAATCGAACCGAGTGTCACCGATCTGTAGCTATAAGCAGCTCTTACGGGCGACGACAGAGCAGCCGTTTCGTGACGTTTAAGTATAGAGCCGTAGGAGTCACTCATAACGAAAGGTACTGGTAGCTCCAAATGCACAGAAACACGAAGAGTTATCATCGATGGGTGGTTGTGTGTAGCTCCCAAATGAACGGGAGAGAAGACCACAGAAGGTGATAAGAGAGAGAGAGAGAGAGAGAGAGAGAGAGAGAGAGAGAGAGAGAGAGAGAGAGAGAGAGAGAGAGAGAGAAAAGGGGGATGGTATCACAGAAAAACACGCGAGATGGCAACAGCAGAGGAACCGCAGTTGTCCATAAGAGATGTTAGTGGAACATGACCTTTAGAAACAAAGGTTCTGATGATAAACAGCCATTCATCACGACCAGGTGAACAACAGAATATAGAATGAGAAAAGTCGTTTCTGTAAACATAATTTGACCAGAAAGATAATATTCCGGCACATCCAAAATGCAAGAAGCTGAGAGGGAAGAATTTATAAAGAAATAATTACGGTAAAAAAGCCACATGAACAATTAGGCTCTTGTGTTAGGTGTTGACCGCATGTGCAGGAGAAACATAATTACTGCCGTTTTTTTTAGAAAGGAAGCATGAAAAATTGCGTTTACTGTGATCGTTTCTTCCTTTCAAACTCTTTCGTGTTTCTTTTTTTTTCTGAGGATTTTAATCGTCTTTGCAGAGTTGCCTTTCTCACCGGCGTTTGCTCTTAAAATCAAAATAACGAAAAATATAAAAATATGGAAGTCCGGCCAAAGTACGCAAGGTGTCTGTAAGACAGAAATGTTGAGAATAAAAAAAAAACTGATAAAACTTGATAAACAAAAGATAAATGTCTTTAACAATATAACGACAGAACGCACAGTATATATAACGACCTCAAAATTGAATGTTACCACGTACTGGGACAAAAACGGCGCGGAGCCGTAGAGACCATCCCGGATCCAGATTCTTCGGACTAAGGGAGACGCCATCCTTCCTCTACGCTACTCGCTACTATACTGGTATTCCTCTCTTGACCAATTACGAACGTCGGCGCCAGCGATGAATAACTATGGAAATGAAAAAGGGAAGGAGGAGGTGAGGTGAGGGGGACATTATGTGTGCGCGTATGTGAGAGAAAGGTATATACAAAATACATTTACGATTCTTGTATAGTTAGCTAATGTAGCGTCGTCGCTCGTGTGGCGACAACAGGTGTGTGTGTCACACACGCACACGCGCGCACACACACACACATACATATATATATATATAATATATATATTGTTACATTTATAGATCGCCTCGTCTCTCCAGTATTTATAGAATGAATCTAGCTAGAAACGGCAGCCATCTTACTCCTAACATCAGCTGACTTTAGGAGGGAAACTCAGCATAGACATTTCCGGCAGGTAGAAGCAGGCAAATAAAATTCGTTAAGCCTTAGGGACATATCCCATGGGGAGTGTGTAGCTAGATAGGTACACTCGACAAGAAAACTGAAGATACAGTTTTCATTAGCTTTCGTTCATCCAATTTCCCATTTGTTTTTACTGAAAAGACATAATATCACTAAATTTACTCTAGAATATGAAAATACATTGCAAATTATATCATATAGGTTAAAACTGCAAAACAAAACCGTTCAGATACTTAAAAACACGATATATGTCCGAAGTAATTGGAATTTCTCAGATGGATTCGTTCATAGAGATCTGGTAGATAGAATGTGAATTTCTGATTTTAGTACTATGTATCACAAAGACAATATTTACTAGTTTTGCTTCATGAGCGGGGATATATTGCATTATCGTAAGTGGTGAATGCAATGATTTTAGTTTCTACAAACTTATGTTTGTATTCCAAAGCGATTAAAGTTAGCTGACGTCAATGGCACTCAATGTTGTGACGGCTAAGGTAGGTTGAACAAATCTAGTTTCATCCGCATGAGCGTTTTCTATGATGTGAGGAGCAGCCCTAGAACTTCAAGCGGGAAAGCGCAAGTCACTGGATACTGGCTAACGTAACGGATTTCACACTTTGATTACTTTGACGTTGACATGGATCGAATGCTGGTTGCTGTTTACAAAGCTACTGTCTTTAAACATAAATCTTAATCAAGGTTTAAGTAGCATGTTAGCTCAAAGATTTTCTGGCTATCAAGGTATATAGAATAAGGGGCTGGCTATATGCTCCCATTACAAAGCAGTTCGTAGCAGCCTACAGCCCTACACGACTGCATTTCTTTGCCGCGAGGCTGAAAGATCTCCCACGATATAAAACTTTAATTGCGTGTGCAATCCATATTGAGTTATTTATGGTAATAAATATTTTTACTTAACACAGCTTTTTTTCGTAACAAATGATTTGGTGGATGAACCCTGATTTTCAAAAAGTAAAGACTATATCAAGAAAAGCAAGAAGGACCGCAACCGTGTCTAAAATTTTTCCAAGGCAACTGTCGAAGTAATCAAGATTAGGGTATGAATTTCTTAAGAGAATTAACTTGAATATTTATGATCCCTTCAAATTTAATCTAGCATAATGCAGCACGATCTTGGCAGTCATATGATATCGCGCAAGCATAGGCCTATCGATAGAGATACTTAATTATGTTTTCTTCTGCCTTTCCGCCGTCACAAGTCAAGTCCGTCACCAGTACTAATCAATTCTCTCGGCTCTCTCTTCCTTCCTCCTCGCTCTCACTCTCTCCCACCTCTCTCTCCTCTCTCTCTCCTTCGGTTCTTCCACTTCTAAAACATACTTTTAAAAATATATATATTACCACTCCAAATCTCCAAAGAAAATAATAATGAAATAAGTAGTTTATAAAATAGGCCCTAAGAGGTTTCACATGAGCAGATTTTGCTCCTCCCTCTCTCTCTCCACTTTTAAAACACATTTGAAAAAATATTATCACTCAATCTCTCAAAGTAAATATAATGAATTAAGTATCTCTATAGATAGGCCTATTTTTGCGCTCTCTCTCTCTCTCTTCCAAGTTTCTTTCCCCATCTCTCTCTCTCTCTCTCTCTCTCTCTCTCTCTCATCTCTTCTCCTCTCTCTCTCTCTCTCTCTCTCCCCACTTTGAAACATTTGAAAAAATATTATCACTTAACCTCTCAAAGCAATATAATGAATTAAGTATCTCTATCGATAGGCCTATGCTTGCGCGCTCTCTCTCTATTGTCGTAATATTTCAGTCTTTACTGTATTGTTCCTCACGATTTCCACAAGTACTGCCCAAATTTTAGAACCCTGTCTCTCATTGTTTAAGATACGTCTTTAATTACATATGAATTTTACGTCAGTTTAGTGTCAAACATTACTTAGAAATAAGGTTTCACAGTAGGTTTTTAAAAGGGATGATCGATATGCTACCCTGAACTGACGTTACCAAACCAACATTAACGAATAATATAGAGCCTGTTTCTACATTCAAGTATAAATGATTATAGGACCTCAACAGAATCTTTATGGTGTAAAGTTGATGGAAATCTAGAAAGCAACAAACGCTATAATTTTGAAGCTCCGCCCCCTTTCAAGAGTTGCCAGGTGTGGCATTATTGAACAATAGCTATATGTCCGAAGATTTAAAAAAACTGTATCTTAAGTTTCCTTGCTGAGTGTACTTTCTAGGCCTACTCGTAAGATCCCTTATCCTGTGACTCTTTCGCTGGTCGTATGTCTGTTTCCAGAATGACCTGCCAACAGGGGGTGAGAAGCTATCCCCAACCTCAAGCAGTAACACCTGACCTTGTTCTCAGTCCAGCTCAGTCTCTTGGAACGGACAGACGACCGACCCTGCCTGCTCATAAGCCTAAACAAAGGCACTAACTGGTGCACCCTAAACTCGGACAAAGCCGACGCCATCCTCTCCAAATTACTCTCCATAAGGCACCCAGATACGTCTGAGTTACAGTCATATTGCCAGTTCTTTTCGGAGTCAAACCAACTCTCCCACATTTTCCAAGTCAAATTCGAACTTCTCAAAACGAACCTCCTTTTGTTCCTTTCTACCTAGCGGCCAAATGCTACCTTTGTGATCGTCCCAGATAAACAAAACTCTTCATTGAGCCATTATCTTTTATTAAGCACTATAGTTCTCCCATTGTGTGTGATTAAGGATAAATTCCCTCCGTAGTGGGTTAGACATAAATATTGTGTGAGAATTCTTTGTTTTTATGTTGTGTGTAATTTGGGATTCATTTCCAGATTACCACTGCTGGCTCCATGCCCAGTCTCCTTGCAAGAGCTTTTCTTACTGCTAGATCATCAATTTGGAAACCAGCCTGGCATTCATTGTTGAATTCGGCCATTTCATCATAGTGTGAATAAGAGTAAGGCAGACCGGGCCCGGCGCTCTTTCCACGTGGCCATATGCCTTTCAGTAATCTCAGACCATGGAATGTTTTCTTTGAAAATGAATGTAATTTGGAGCTAGTAGCTGAAGTTTTTCAATGGCAACCTTGTACACCCCTTAACAGTTATCTAAAGTCAGAAGCGCTCATTTTTTTCCTCTCTCCCCTTACGTTTCCACAGTTGGGCCCTAAAACGTAATAATATATATATATTATATGGTATATATATATATATATATATATATATATATATATATATATATATAATATATATATATATATAGTATGTGTGTATGTGCACACTGTCGCTATCACGCATATAGGACAAAATTTCAAAATTAACCTGAACTTTCCAGAAATATATAACCGTATATACCTATATATATATATATATATATATATATATATATATATATATATATATATATATATACAATTCATAAAATATATATTATATATGCACACACCAACACACACATCATATATAAAACATATAGTAATTGTTCACCGTAAGCGGTACCTTTTTCATATTTGGAGCGTAGTTTTGAGCACTGTCCCCCCCAGATATCGAGGTGTCTGGGAGCGCTCGACAGTGCGAAAAAATTATCATTTTGAAAATTCCGCAATATAAATAAATTTTATGCCAACAAACGTTCCTTTTGCTGTCATTTTTTTCTAAATGTTAGTATTTTATGGTGGAATAGTCAGAATAAGAGTCCCAGCCCTCTAAATACGAAAAAATGTGAGTTATTTAATAAAAAAAAAAAAAAAATCTTTACTTTTTTTTATATTTTCGTTCCTAACCCAAAAACTATGAAAGTCAGGCGAATGAATTATTTTTCATGAGAAAGCCAATAAAATTCCCTAAATAGTGACATATAAATAAATGGAAAACGAATAAGTCCAGCCGGTGAAAAAATCGATAGAAAAGAGGATAAGAAACATAGCGCTCCGCCCGGCGCATAGTAAGAATTATCGCTAGATTTTTTTTTTTTTAAGAGCCCTATTTCTGTTATTTTTCATTGAAATTCCTTTGTAAATATACGAAAATGTAGAGGAAACGTTGAAGAATAAAGGGAAGGTCAAGAAAAATGGCTTTGGATACGGCAACAGTTTCATTTTGACGTTATAAATTGATCGAATCGAAAAAAAATTTTACCGTTGTCAACATTTATTGCTAGAATAATTTTTTAAGAGCCCTATCTCGGTTATTTTTCATAGAAATTACTTTGTAAATATACGAAATTGTAGAGGAAAAGTTGAAGAATAAAGGGAGAGCTAAGAAAAATGGCTTTGGGGTCACTGAGAGGGAAGTGTAGGTGCGATCAGCTGATTTCATTGTGAGAATTTTACTACGCCAGGGATTTGAGCATGCATAGTACAGAAACTACTTTGCTGGCGTATTGATACCCGAGATACACGGTCCAAGGTATGATCTAGCCTATGGAAATCGCTACTTGTCCGAAAATAAAAAAATAAAAAATGCCCCTACCACACGTACGAAAAATTTCGGTAAATTTTACGTACCGCTACGTCAGTTGGATAGATAGGGGATAGAGTATAGAGTATTTTTACGTACTATTACGTCAGTTGGACATGAAAGATCTAGAAAGGAACGCATTTCCGGTTTCTTGGAGATTCTCTTAGGGATGGGGGTTGCAGGCTCAACGTCCTATTCATGAACATCTATTTGGACTGATGGGGGGTTGGCCGGAAGTAATTCATGGACCAAGCAAGATTGAGGTAAATTGAAACGACTTCCTTTTTTTTCCTCAAATTATATTTCACACACGTGCACACACACACATAATATATATATATATATATATATATATATATATATATATATATATATATATATATATATATATATATATAAACAAGCTGAGGCGAAGGGACAGGCATCTTGTACATGAAAGTAGTTTCTCGGCCGACGTTCCGCGACTAGCATTCCAGTCGCATTTTCAAGGCTGAAAGAATTTTTAGACACTTCTAGTTTACATTTTACTCATAAATTATACTGTAAACTAACACAGAAAAGTAATATAGAGCAATAGATCAAAGACAAAGAAAAAGTTTCAACACAAATTGACACTGCTCAGGTGGGTTCTTGTGTATAAATTTACGTTGAATCTGTTCTTTTCCTCTTATACTTTTTATTTGTTTTCAATATAATTTATATGCGTGCTTTTCAGTGTAAACTAGTATAGTGTCCAAAATCGTTTCAGCCTTAAAGATACAACTGAAAAGTTAGTCGCGAAACGTCGGCCAACTAAACGCTTTTATGTTACAAATCTCGTGTCCCTTCGCTTCACTTTGTGCGCTATATATATATATATATATATATATATATATATATATCATATATATATATATATATATATATTATATACATACATACATATATATATAATATATATGCGTGTATATATATATATATATATTATATATATATATATATATATATATATATATACAGGGTGGTCCAAAAGTAGACGGACAAAGAATGATAACATTTATTTTGAGATGATGTAAACAATTATATTCACTAATAAAATTATTACACTGACAATTAAAATGAGATTTTATAATGTGCAAAAAATACACTGACAATTAGATTTTATTATGCGCAAAAATTACAAAAGTACTGACATTTTACGAACGCCGATGTTCCAACTGCTGTCCATCACAATTTACACAGCTATTCCACCTACTACTGTCCACCTACTTTTGGACGCGGAAGGGAAGAAGGGAGCCACTTCCGAACATGTTGCTCGGCAAAGAAAACGGATTTCCACGAAACCCAAACCATCAATTAACACAAAATGTTACGCCTTAGCATTCCGTGCACATGTCAAATACAAGTGGTTGTGGAAAAAAAAAAAAAAAAAAAAAAACAAAAAAAAAAAAAAAAAAAAAAAAAAAAAAACGTAACAACGGTCCCCTGAACATTATATGCTATACTTGCGTCAGTGGCTGATAAATATTATGGCATTGAGGTAATAACATATGACGTCCATAGCAAGTGTAGTCTACTTCCTTATAGAAAGGTGAGTTTGTATGGATACAGACACGCTTACTATTTGCTTGCCGTGCTGTCTGTTATACATACACATATATGTATGAAAGTATTATATATAATATATATATAGTATAATAATTATATATATATATATAGATATATATATATATATATAATATAAAATATCTGCTTAATATAATACACATTAAATTATACCTATACATTTAATTAAAAACACAATATGAACAAACATACCATATGCTTATTTGTAGATATATAACTGTAGACACTATATGTATGTTCACTTTATATATACACATATGTATATATATATATATATTATCCTTTACAACTTATTCTCCAATAATTCATCTCCCCCTAACACCGAAATATTCACTGTCGCATTCACACCTCGACTTCAGCATCTGCACAAGAGCTCATCAATAGCGTCGAACCCTCCAACAAATATTGCTCTCCTTTCCCATGATATTAGGCTATTCCTTTCAAAAATGTACAACTTAACCTCCCTCTGTCTGCGAATTACGAAGGCTTTTTTCACCAACCTATTTTCTCCCATTCCATCCTCAAGAAAAAACCATCTTAAAACATTGTCAATGAATAATACAACACATATTCGTAAAGAAATGACAATAAGCGTCGATAAAACCCAATAACCTGTGCGGTTTACTACTGCATCTAGAAATCACATTTATTCTGGATTCCGTAATTAATACCAATTAATACAGAGTTTTTGGGGGCGATAAATGAAAGCATAACAAGAAACGAACTGCTTACAAAGTTTCTAGTTTTCGTATTACATGCCATGCATTGCGTTCTTCCAGTTTTGCGAGTGCGATAATTAGACTGGCAATTATTCATTAAAAGGTGATTCGTCCTAACATTCAATATGTTTTGACAGCTTGAAACACAATGTTTGCCTCGTGAATCTCGCACTGAGAAATGTAGGAATTACTCTGAGTGAGTTCTGAAGAATGTGAATTTCCAAAATGCACCTTGTTGTTAAGAAGATTCTATATTTGATTTCTTGTTGGTCTAAAATTATACACGAGTGAGAGCAATAACTGTAGTGTAGATTGCCGCATGAAATAAGTTGACAAAAGGGCATCAGACGCGAGCACTAGGCTGAAAAAATAAAAAGTTATGGGAGCTTTATCAAATATTTAGCTAAAAAGAGTTATGGTTTTCCTGTGAAAGTGACACCTGCACTGAAAGTGAAAATTACCTTCAACCATGGTGGAACTAGGAACGAGAGAATCTGAACTAGGGAATCGCATGATAAATCTTCATGAAGGTGTTATACATCTTGATTTGTGGAACAACTACAAGAGACAACCTGTAGCAGTAAGTAAACAGGGCTGCTTTTAAGTAAAGGCTTGATATTTTACGTTTCAAATTATTTTGAAGCACTGAAACTTCACAGGATGAGCTTGGACAGTGAAAAAATAAGACAATGGCCGCCCTGCCCTACAATAATGGTGGTTTCTCTCTTTTCCCCTCCTCGTTCGTATTTTGACTTCCTGAACCGATACTTATTCCAGGGTGTACACTATATGATGTGACAAATACATACATACATACATACACACACATATATATATTATATATATATATATATATATATAATATATATATATACACAATGTAGTATATAGAATATTCATTTATTCCTTCCATGGCACAGGTAACGTTCTTTGTCCACTGCCATATTCATAAGCAGCATAAGGACCTTTCTATGGGCAACCGCCGGCAAATGGGATTCTTTTGTCTTGTATGCAAATGAAAGGTGCCGTAAAGTGTCCATGCTCTGATATTCTGGGCGCTTCCGGGGTAACTAACAATTCTTTATTATTGAGCATCCCGCTGGCTATTCTACGCTTGTATTGGTACAATAGTAGTCAGCAGTATATCTAGTAATTCCTATCATGTGAGAGGTAACTGACATATATACCGCTTTCAGAGAGTGAGCTACGAAACATACAGGCTCCTAGAATAGAATGAGATGCAGAATTTAGGCCAAAGGCCAAGCGCTGCGATCTGCGAGGTCATTCTGAGCTGAAACGGAAATTAACAGTAAATAGGTTTGAAAGGGGTAACAGGAGGCAAACCTCGCAGTGGCACTATGAAATAATTGTTAGGAGTGTGTGGAAAGTAAGAATTATGAGACTAGAACAGAGGTAAAGTAAAAAGATTAACAGGGGTTGCAGCTAGGCGCCGAGGGGACTTATATATATATATATATATATATATATAATATATATATATATATATATATATATGTATACATATATATATACACGCCATATATAATATATATATACATAATTACTTTCTCTTCTATCTAACTTCTCGAAATAGGGAAAAATTAATCCCATTTCTTTCCAATTACTTTTTCCTGAGAAGCTTGCCTGAAGAGAGAAATAATTATACAGCGATTCAAGGTCTGAATGTCTAAATGCATATAAAAACTGAAAGTCAAAACTTACTGATAGCTGTCTACGAGCACTGTTGGTGTTTGGCAGGTTTGACAAGAGGCTAACTTAATTCAAATCCAGGCCCCCTTGCTTTCTACACCCAAATTCCACCCCCACACTTCACTTCCCACTCTCCGTGGGAATCACGTTGGAAATATCGCATTACGATTTACGACGCTCTTGTTCATTAAGATGGCCTTATGCCAGCAAGGACTCCCCCTCCTACCCTTCAACAAATGCGTAAACGATTTCCGTGAGGAGGAGGAGGAGGAGGAGGAGGAGGAGGAGGAGGAGGAGGAGGAGGAGGGGTCAATTGAGGGCGAGTGGATGGAGGGGTCAATTTGAGGGCGAGTGGATGGAGGTCTCTTAGCCTTGGTGGAGGTTGGCTGTCTCCGATTCTATTATTGCATCCTATTTATATACTACGACTGTTATCCATAAATAAAATCGTTGTGAACGTCAATAACCTTAAGCAGACGGCTGTAAGGTAAAATGCAACAAATTAGGTGCAGATATAGGCCGAAAAGACACTTCAAACATCGTAATAATGCGTACAGTGCACCACGTGTGATGCAATGACGGCTTTAACCCTCCTACAGGGCACACAATTGTGTGCTTGTAGCTCCTAGCAGCTCCGACGTCATTTGAACCATTTGCAGGCTAAAACTTATACACTCATTTAATTAACACATTAGCGCATATATATATATATATATATATATATAATATATATATATATATATATATATATATATATATATATACATATAATATATATATATATATATATATATATATATATATATATATATATATATATATATGAATAATTATCGCGTCACCGTGGGATTCATTATACATTATTCGAGCTACAAATGTCCTTTAATATTTAATTCGCTCTACCTCGGAATTAATATATTTTCATAAATGTTAACCGAAGGGAAATTTTTAAGTTGATATTATTATCAAACTAAAAAAATTTCCCTTCAGTTTACATATATGAAAATTTATTAATTCCGAGATAGAGCGAATTAAATATCAAGGGTCATTTGTAGGTCGAATTATATATATATATATATATATATATATATATATATATATATATATATATATATATATATATATAATATATATATCACACATATCCCAAAACCACAGGTGAAAAATGAGAGACAGGGTGTAGGTCCTGACCGGTTTCGGCTTTATTTTCAAGCCATTGACAAAGGACTGATACATAGTATTAGAATTCACGAGTATATATACTACAAAGACAGTACTGACGAACATACACACAACAGTTTGAGACTGCAGATCCACCCACAGGCAGGTGTCAAGGTAGGAGTGGCTTCTTTCAAAAATCATCTAGGCTAAAATTTACAATAAATTCTCAAGGGATACTACCGCTTAGGGTACAAGTCCACACCTGACAGGTGTCAGGGAGCGGGGTTGAACATCTCATTACCACTACTGCCCCCGCCCCCTTTACTGTGTTTACAAATATAATAATCCTATTTTTCATATATCTCTACAGCCAACGAATTAAAATTTAAACAGTTTACAAAATTTCTTTTGATATTAAAGGATCAAGTTTATACATTCCTTGACTGATGTTCATATTATTGTTGTAACTTTCTTTTATAAAACTAGATTCAATGATATTCCTTTCCAATGCATTATTAGAACTCACCAGCTTTTTTGGCCCCTTCCCAGTTAATAGCATGATTGTCACTAACATGTACAAATATACCACTATTTCCCTGTGCATATCTCACACATTGTTTATGTTGTTCTATTCTTTTTTCCAGTGCTTTCCCCGTTTGACCAATGTAAAAAGTTGTCACAAGACTTACACGGGATTTTATATACACATCTTTAGCATTGTCGGGGGAGTTCTTAATAAGTACCTGTTTCAATTGTTTATTGTTTTTAAAAAACTACATTAACACCAAAATTCTTCAGGAGATGTGGGATATCTTTCATATTACTATTATAAGGTAGTACAAGCAAATTTTTGTTGTTGTAAGGTTCTTTTTGATTTGATACATGGTCTTTTTTGCCGCTTTTAATGCATTGTTCAGTACATTATCTGGATATTTCAGTTTCTTGCCTGTATTCTGAATCTTATCTATTTCCTCATCTATATATTCTGGGCTACATACCCGTAGTGCTCTTAAAAACATAGAAGCAAACACTGATCTTTTAACCTTATTGTTTTGTCCAGAATAGAAATGTACATAGGAAGAAATATTAGTAGGTTTTCTGTAAACACTATACTTAAACCCAAATCAATACTATTTCTCGTTATGAGGACATCCAAAAAGGGTAGGCATTCATCTTTTTCTATTTCCATAGTAAATTTAATTGATGGTACTAATTGATTTAAAAACCTGGCAAAAAAGTTATTTACATCTTCATTCCCTGGCCATACACAAATTATGTCGTCAACATATCTAAACCAAGGTACATTGCGTGGAATTATATTATTTAAAATTTTCTTTTCAAAAAATTCCATATATAAATTACTTAGCACTGGGCGGGGACAGAGGGTTTCCCATTGCCATATACCAAAATTTTGTGAGTAGAATTTTCCGTTGAATTCAAATTTACAGTCTTTAACACATAATTTTATTGGTTCAATTAAGGTGCTTCTAGAAAATGGAATATCCAGTTAGTTTGTTTTCTAATAATTCCGATAAAAACTCCAATAAATCATCAATAGGCACTTTTGTGAATAGAGATACTACATCGAAGCTCACAAGTCTCGATTCACTATTAACTTTTACACTATTTAGTTTATCTATCAGGTCCACATTATTCTTAATATTGGCATTAGAGATGTTACCTACCAATGGGTTAAGGATATCCACTAAATATTTTGCTAATTTATAAGATGCGGAACCCACTGAGCTGATTAATTGGTCTGGCAGGGAAGTTTGCTTTATGGGTTTT
The DNA here is from genome assembly GCF_015104395.2 of Macrobrachium nipponense. Lineage (NCBI taxonomy): Eukaryota > Metazoa > Arthropoda > Malacostraca > Decapoda > Palaemonidae > Macrobrachium > Macrobrachium nipponense. The sequence continues at coordinate 28,347,850 of NC_087204.1, read as the reverse complement.
TAGTTTTTATCGTACCATACATATACGGTAGCGATGGGAGGTCACACACACCTTCTTTATAAGACTTTCGTTGCTTTTAAACAGATTTTCACTTTTTTATTAAAACCACTATTCAACACTTT
>NC_087204.1:28277728-28342728 GCF_015104395.2 Macrobrachium nipponense | reverse complement strand
CTGCATATTTGTGCACATTATACATAGATGTACCACTGACTATTTTAGATTAACTACTCAGATTCTCCTATCCATATATGTTATGTAGTACTGTCACAAGTGTCCAACCAGATACATATCTACTAAATCATATCAAAAGGAAGCCATAATTCTCTTTAGTACTACGATCAACACCACCAAAGACAGCAAATGTGACATCTAAAGAAATTTTTCGTACCAGACATTTACCAATATCCCCTTTTATGTACTACCTATAATTGAAAGTTGATAGTAGCTATTTTTAAGTAACAGTTACCTAGCCTATGCACGGACTGCAAGGAACAGACTCGCGAATATGAAAGCCACTAGGCTACGGATTGGGCGTCAAATTTATTTCACCGTATTTAGTACTGACCCTTGGAGGGTTCATTACAGTCGACAGACATAAAATAAAAGTATAATTTCTTACCTAATAGGCTAAGTAACAAAAATACTATAAATAGAAAGAATACATTTCCAAGGAAATACCTGATGCAGAGCAAATACTTAGCTAGATTTTGAACCTGTTAGTTAATAACTTGGCTACAAATTAGCATAAATATAAACTGCGTTAGGTGTGAGCATATCACTTCCACAAATAATAAACTAGGTATGCCTACTTCTACTAACTGAAATGATCTACTAGTAGCTACATACGTTATGGTCGGTTTTGGGTAACTTGGCAGCAAACTTGCAAGTTTTGAAAGCGGTCCTTGATACACCTTCTTCCGCCATTTTTAGCGACTTAAATACACGACACACTGGCTTTGAATTACCCAAACTACAATATTTGGGCTTCTGTTGCATTGAAAACACAAAAAACTTCTTTCGTCATTAGGCCTAGCCTATTTTGTTCAAGCACACCAGCAGTAGAAAAAAAAACTCCCGCGATTCACTTTTACCCAAATGATCCACGATTTTCAAACTTTGCTTGCAAGAAAAACTTTGTGGTAACGTAGCATCGATTTTTTTTCCCTGGAAGTGAACGCGCAAAAATCCACTGGCAAACACGAAACGAAACTAAAACAGTTTGTTTACATCTCAAAGTCGACTTTACAAATGGCCTTCAACAACACCTACAAACCACACGAAAACTACTTGAATCCTTGAGGAATACATTCACGTGATAATGAACGAAATAATCTCTTTCCGTAACCACCTAACTTGATAATGACTTTCAAGTGTGAAAAATCTTGAAACTGACGTTATGAAGAGTTATAGAAATAAAATGGAATGAGGTAGCGACGCATCTTGCCCATAGATTTTGATCTCACCTATGGACAAACAGTAACTTATAAAATTAATGCTTAATTGCTTACCGAATACAGATTGCCAGTATGTATGTACTTTACAAATAAGTTTTCCACCTATGGTGAATTTAATTCTTTCACAAATAAATCTAAGGAAGACATTTTTCTGTATTTTTCTTAAGCCATACCTCTTAACTGAACCTTTCCATTTTCACAAAACAAAAATCTTTATAACAAAATTATAAATAATACCACGACATAACGGGGTTTTTCTTATGTGGTTCCCAACCTATTTTTTTTTTTTTTTGCCCTGCCCCACCTACCCTCCTTTAAAATCCTGATACCCCTGTGGCATTATTATATCCACGTAGAGGAAGCCTAAAAGGCCATTAACTTTGTTTAAACAATCTCAAATACCTCCTTAAAAATTAAATTACCCAGCGCTACACCCCGATTTGTGGGAACCACTGCTCTAAGCAGTTCTGCATATATATTTTCTTTAATTAACAAAAACAAAGCTTGCTTTAAACTACCTTATCACTAAAATGTGAGATAAAAAGCTACGTTTATTTAAATATACTAGGCCTAGCTGCGTCTGAGCACTTGACACAATCATTAGGCCTATGTCACGGGAGGATTTTTCCCTTACAATGACATTACGATACGAGAATAATAATAATATTAGTATACATATGCACTGTTGTCAGTCTTCTTCCCTGAAGACAGGGGTCGGAGAATGGTAGTACTATGTCATAGTTGACACGCTGCCTGGGAATTTGGGTAGGCCTATCCTACCTGCTATTGCATGATATGCCTTGTGTGTATGAGTCTTATTACTGATGAGGCAAGGTGATGTCTCCCACTGGGAGCAATTGAAGTGCTGATTTCCATTGTTGGGGTATTGAAGAAAATTCCTGGTACTCAGCTTGTTTCTGTATTACTCATTACATCGTGCCAAATTTCTCCCAGGCCTAGCCTCCTGGACTAGGTTAATTTACCTAGTCTTCAGAACTCCTGGACTAGATAATAATTTGTATTAATAATATGGTGAGCTAGCCAAAAATGAAGGGTGGACCAGCTGACGTCCTCTCACGAGAGCATTCGTGAACCTTACATTGTTCTTTAGTGTTACCAAAATGCAAACGAAAGATTCAGCAGGGCAGCGCTACCATACTCAAAGTGAAAGAAAAACAAAACAAGGGACTGGCTACACTGCCACGCACTCGTGTCCACAACAAAAACGAAAACATTTCACAGGTCCAAACTTCCAATCACTTACAACAGTAGTGTAAAGATATTAGAGGAGGATGATGAATCAGTTCCTAAATAAATCACTAATAATTAAATGAATATGTTTCCCATTACACCTATACAACCTGTAGGCATTAAAGATATAGATTTTACCAACCTAATGATAAAAGAAATCGCATTTCAATATCACTACGAGAGTAACAATCGTCAAAGAAACGCCAATGCAATCGAAAAACACACTAGCACACGCACGAAACACTTACCACCAACCCACAAAACTAATCTGTCTCCATTGAATAATCGAAGGATTGAGTGAAACACGAGATTATAAACTGGTTGTTTTTATACATTACATGAATTATCGGCATCATTAATGTTCCTAACTACAGCTACCTAGCCTACTTACGGTACCTTGTACCGCACACTTGCTACAACGGCTCTTTCGGTGTAAGGCTCTTTTAAACCCTTTGGGAGAGCAGTAATAGCACGAAGGGCGACGTCGCCGGCATAAAATAGACACTCAGTAATCACCAATTCAGAAAGAAAGAAAGATATATATATATATATATATATATATATATAATATATATACATACATACATATATATAATATATAGCTACAGTGTAAATCATGTTTATATAAAACATTCACTGCAGATTATGTCGGAATTATCATTTAATCACTCACATTTACTTGCAAAGCAGCCTTTCACAGAAAGCGTAATAAGGGAGAGAGAGAGAGAGAGAGAGAGAGAGAGAGAGAAGAGAGTGATGAAGACAGTCGTAATTACTTCCTGTTCCAGAACAATGTGTTAAGTCTATTCGGTAATTATTTCTTACAATTTTACCTTTCCCTGCTACTCCATTCAACTCATAATCTGCCAGAGAGATGTCTATTCTTTTCATATGTTAGTGTATCCGATAATGTACTAAATATTACGGTGGTCTTACAAGTGTCAGATCTAGGGAAACGTGTAGGCTGCGCTCTCATAATTTGTGTGTACACGTTCTGACCAATAGTAACAAAAAGGATCTATGATTTCCACGGTTGACAATATTTTGACCTCGGTGAAAATACATTGTTTATCTTGTGTAGACAGCAGTAGCAAAAAATTGAGCATGAAGATATCTTAAAACAGATTAAAGTAAGAAAACACTGATCTTGAGCCATTTTCAATAGCACATTTTAAGACAAGATTAATTTTCGTGAAATTCCTTCCCCAGAAATAGATTTTTCCTACGTCAAAATCCCTTTTTTCTAACAAGCACCTAAAGAATAAAATTATGTTTCCATCAGGTTTGAAGTCCATGAGCCCTTCCATTCTGTCAACAGTGGCAATATTTTCTTAACCATTTTACATGAATCTGTTGGTAATAAATACTTTTTGTTTATTTTACAACCCTTTATAAACATATTGGTAACTTACTTGTACAAGTACACAAATAAACTGTTAGGAAGTGTAATGCTTTCAATAAATTACAGCATGTTGGTGGGAAATATCTCAAGAGGGATAGTGATGATATCTTACTGCTAAAGTCTGTGATTAAAGTCATGAAAGGAATCATTTCATTCACTAATCATTAGCTTGTAACTTAGGAGAGGAGCACTGGGGGAAGAAGAAATTAGCAAACACAGCATTAAGCCAGTATTCAGGATATATATAAATAACCTCTCCTGACGAGCAATACATTTAGGTACTTCAGTAATGTTGGTACTAACCCTTTATATGGATGTTGAAAATAACATAGACTTAACAAAGAACAAATGATGATGATTAAGATAATGATGAAATAATTGTATGTTACTTTAATGTGAATACGCAGGTGGTTATGATGGTGTGACGTGCTGACACTTGTGCTCTACTTATACTGTAATGTATTTGTATTAATAGGTATCTTTATAAACTCAGTTCATTTCTGATATGTGGGTCTATGGTAGTTTGAAAATGTTCCTGCTAGGAAAAATTAAACTTAATGCTATAAAACTACTTTACAGTAATGTTACACAACTCAACTATGTCATAAATAGGAAAGACCATATGTGCTACTATTATTATTAAAAAAATTAACCAGACTACAAATTTAACATTCCTAACTCTCAATTGGCTAGCCCAAAGGGTTTGTTCAATACAATTGATAGATCTTATTCAATATATTACATCTCCCCAAATAATCTAGGGAATGAGGGAAATGAGAATTTGTGAATCAAGGGAGAGTCTAGTGATACTATTGAATCACAATTACAATTTACTTGTAGTACTGCAGTACTTATGAAAGTCCTAAACTTATATTTTCGAACATTATTAGAGAAAAGAAGTAAATTCATTTGGCCACACTTCTAGGCTCTCATACCTCGGTATCTTAGTCAATTATAAAATCCCTCTCAAATTTTATACTCCAAATGATAAAACTGCATCAGTAAATCTTATCAAGGTTTGAGCAAATCTATATTACAGGATATGATTTAGTTCAACTGCTAAGTAAATGATATTTATCTAGGGTTCATCTTTATGCTTCCTGCTGTACATTTGGAGATGGACAACTCATGCTACTTTGCCTACCTTTGTTCACTCAGTACAAAATCATAGAAAAAAGGTTTCGGAAAAACTTAAACATAGTACTTTAACGGGATGTAAAGTACATTAAAAAGGGGAATTGCTTTCATTATTATTGTAAAGAACTTTAACAAGATTTGTGTCGTCTGTGAACTCCATATGATCAACATGCAATACTCATTCTTGAATAAGAAGTGAATATCGGAGAACAACACTGGGCAGAATACCAAACAGAGAGGATGAAAATTTGTCTAAGGTAGAAAACGGAGAAACTTTACAATGAAGGGACACTGCGAAGAATATTCAATACTTTCTACAGAGCACTGCATAAAGGATGAAGCTGGCATTACACATTTGGGACAGACAGAAGAGGAAGTTACACAAGACTTGTAGAACTATACTTCCATCTATACATGCCAATAACTGTCTTATAACAAAAGAGCTAAAATATAGAATAAAATCCTTACTTATTCAAGAAGGAAACAAAGCCAATATAATGAAAAAATCGAATGTATATTAAGCTAGCCCTTGCATGAATTCATAGCTTTCTGATACTTTGGCATGCTACAATATTTGGCTACAGTATATATATACATTAGCTTTCAAAAAAATAATTATATAACAAATGCAGCTGGCAGTACTGTATATGTACACAAATACAGTACTATACTGTACATACCATGCATATTTAAGTGTTGTTGACAAAAACCACATGATACAATACCATCTTCTTTTGTAAATACAATACCATCTTCTTTTGTAAATATGAAAACGTTAAGATAAAACATACACCTTATTCATAAACCACCAAATCATATAAATGTAAATGTCATGCTCCTCATTCATAACCCATAATTATATAAATGTAAATGTTGTGCTCCTCAATGCAGGCATTTGCATGATTGGTAGGTTATGTGCGCAACTAGTTTTGTTATAAAAACATTTTCCCTTTGTTAACACAAAAAGTACACAGAAAGATTCAATCTTATTACACATTTGTAAAGAACCAACTAGCTCTGCTTAGAGCTCAAAATTTTACCTCAGAGGTATGGTTAAACTAAACAATAATGATGAACAAGGCTGTAAACTTCAAAATGAATAATTTGTCATCATATTTCACTGATCAGGTTACCTGACATGGTTATATCAAATGTACTATATCCCTCCCACATCGCCACTGACACCACAAAAGAATTTATGTTAGCTATTCCATTTACAGAATTTGGTGTGAAAATAAATTCTTGCTATTCTCCTGAGCTTCCATCGTGTCTGTCTTCATCTTTTTCCATTTTTCCAAGATTTCTTGGGTCTTCTTTATCTGCTGCTTTTAGGTCTACCTCTTTTTGTCCCTTCTCATCACTTATCCAAAATATCTTAGTCAGTGAGATATCTGCTTCCCAGGTGTTGCATGTGTCTCTCAACAACTTCTTTCATTTGTAATGCAATCTTCCCCATGCAGCCTTCTATTCACACTATAACTAATTCTGCTAATGACTTAGGGAGGTTGCTATGTAATTGACTATGAATAATTGTTTATGTCTTTCTATCTAGCCATAAAATGTATCAAGAGTTATTTGTTTTGTTTGCTTCTTTGTATGGTGTTTTTATGTTGCATGGAACCAGTGGTTATTCAGCAACGGGAACGAGTTATGGATGGATTTTCATGAAATATACAGGAGGGTCGTGCTACATGTAGGCCCAGGATGAGCTGAAGTTTTGAAACCGCAAGACTAACATCAAGCCCTTTTCATTTTTTTTTTTTGGGGGGGGGGGGGGTTTATACATTTATGTGGACTTTTAAAATGGGGCAACACTTGGCAAATCTCATCTGAGGGCAAAATAATTTGATGCTCTCAAGTGCCTTATGGATATGGTTACATTTCTAGATCTAAAAGATATGGTCTTGTCCCTAAATCTTTTCTCATTTCCATTTTCTTTACCCTTCCCTTGTTGAATAAGAAAACTACCGTACAGATCGAAAGCTTGTTTAACTGTAGTCCGCAAATTAAAAATATTGGTCTTATAATGAATCCTTATGTGAGACAATATAACAAGAGATAGCTTGGGTAGCTTAAGTTACAAAAGGGACAGATAACACTATAATCCGGCTCAGTTTTTGTCCTTAAAGGTACAGACAAATAATACAGACAGAATCTTTGAATTTTAATATAAACCTTGCAACAAAAACTTATGAACATTCTAGATCTAAGAAAGGTATATACTCTACATTATATTGTGTAAGAAGGCATTCACAATTGATACTTTCTTATATAACTAAATTTTTTGGGGTGTTTGAATATACTAATAAAATATTAAGAAACACTAAGACCCCTTTTTCAGATACTGAACTACAACATCTACTATAGATTTAGCTGACTCTATACAACCATCCATGTTTGAATGGGTAAATCCATCACCTCCAATAACTAAACCATCTGCTAAAGATACACAGCCAGGCAGTCCAGGATAAGCAGATGTTACCTGAAACAGATGCAAAAGTGCCATACAATTACTGTGTAGGGACTACCACTATCTTAAACATTCTCTAACAATTAATTTAATATTGGAATCACATCTAAACTGATGCAGGTTTTTATCAATAAGTATCAGATTTTCTGAAGTAAAAACTACAATCAGTAGAATGACCTAAAAGACAAATACAGTAATATTGAAACTGCTACAACCAGCAGTAATAAGAAGGTCTCCTGCTCACCAAAGCTCATGTCCCTTAAATTTAATATTGGAATCACATCTAAACTGGTGCAGGTTTTTATCAATGAGTATCAGATCTTCTGTAGTAAAAACTACAATCAGTAAAATTACCTAAAAGACAAATACAGTAATACTGACACTGCTACAACCAGCAGTAATAAGAAGGTCTCCTGCTCACCAAAGCTCATGTCCATTACTGCAGATACCCAAAGCAAAGGCAGATTGTTCAACATACCAACAAGCAGGTAGCTAACCAATACTCACAACTTTAAATCTCTGAAGGTCTCAACATCACAAGTATAAAAAAAAAAAAAAAAAAAAATTTAAGTCATACATACCTGTGAGAATCTCCATTTTTGGCACTTAACATAAGTCGGTTCTGGCCACTCAGGGAATAACTCTTGAACCTTCTTCATAATTAATGGTTTTACATCATCTGTTGTCTCCTCCACATATGCCTTACCAAATGGAACTGAAGTGTGAACTACAACTGATGGAGCGCCATTGTCTGGAATAGGAAAATTAAACTGATGAAACTGTCAATACAGTATAGTATATAAGTTGTAAGACACTGGAAGAAATCAACTTACAACATTAGAAAACATAAAGGTTATGCTAATCCACAGACATCTACCAATAACCTATACATCAGTTGAGTGAGTACCACAGGAATTCTGTCATATAACAGTACAATCGCCTTACAAAGACTACCTCTTTTTGGTCTCCTACTCCAATCTTAGCAATAACACTATAGTCGATTCATTTAAGGTAGATTCTTGCGCCTACGAGACGTTTGTTTGGCGGCCTCTGATTGGCTGGTACCGGGAGGTAGGCCGCTCGCTCATTGTGTCATATTTTCGTCTGTGACTTAGAAAACATGTTATTGTTATAATACAATTAAGTTTGTTCATACTTACCTGGCAGATATATATATAGCTGTATTCTCCGAAGTCCGACAGAATTTCAAAACTCGCGGCACACGCAGGTGGTGGCGGGCCAGGTGGTAGTACCCATTCCCGCCGCTGGGAGGCGGATATCAGGAACCATTCCCATTTTCTATTCATATTTTTATCAGTGCCACTGTCTCCTGAGGGGAGGTGGGTGGGCACTTAATTATATATATCTGCCAGGTAAGTATGAACAAACTTAATTGTATTATAACAATAACATTTTGTTCATGAAACTTACCTGACAGATATATATATAGCTGAATCCCACCTTCGGATGGTGGGAAGAGACAGAATAGGATTTGTAGGAAACTTAAATTAAGTAGATGATGTACACCTTGGTTCCTCACCTGTTAGCAAAGTAGACTCTGTGATTACTGTCACTTAAGCCTGCTTGTGCTTAATCAGAGTTGCCAGCCAGGTGGAGACCTGTAGTGCTGGTGCGCTCTGGATGCTCTGTCAACGGGGACGTGACCTCAATGTGACAAGAGCATAGAGCCATACAAATGAGGGCAACGAAGCAACTGACCACCACCTGACCAACTATCCAAGACCCCCTGAACACTAAGCTAAGAGATGGGAGGTCTTCACCAAAGACTCACCACAACCAAAAAACACAACAACTAAAAACTAACCTAAACCTAACTAAGGGATAGGGAGAGAGCTACCTTCAGCCCCCAAGACTGTGTCTGCAGAAACGTTATGGCCCAAGAGAAACAACAGTCCTCGTATATCGTTCTCACATCTCTCAAGTAGTGAGAGGCGAATACTGAATTGCTCCTCCAAAAGGTGGCGTCAAGGATGTCCTTGATCGACATGTTCCTTTGGAAGGCAAGCGAGGTTGCGACAGCTCTGACCTCGTGAGCTTTCACTCGCAAGAGGCTCAAATCGGTCTTCTGGTAAGACGAATGATCCTCTTTAATGACGTCCCTCAGAAAGAACGCCAAAGCATTCTTGGATAATGGTATATCGGGCCGTTTAACCGAACACCACAGATTATCTGAGGGACCTCGTACTTCCTTAGTCTTGTGGACATAAAACTTAGAGCCCTGACAGGGCACAGGGCTCTCTCAGCCGGTTCTTGGCCCACAAGGCTTGTCATACCCTTAATTTCAAAGCTCCTTGGCCAAGGGTTAGACGGGTTTTCATTCTTTGCTAAGAAAGTGGGACTCAAAGAGCAGACCACATTGTCCCCTTTGAACCCCACTCGCTTACAAATGGCTTGAATTTCGCTAACTCTCTTCGCCGTCGCCAGAGCAGTTAGGAAAAGAGCCTTCTTCGTCAAGTTCCTAAGAGACGCTTCATGGAGAGGTTCGAAAGGACTCGACATCAACAGTCTAAGGACTAAATCTAAGTTCAAGAAGGAGGCCTCGCCTGAGGTATCTTGGACGTCCTCAAATGATCTCAGGAGATCGTGAAGATCACTATTGGTGTTGTCAGACAGGTCTAGGCCTCTGTGTCGGAAGACTGCTGACAGCATACTCTTATATCCCTTGATAGTCGGGACAGCCCACTTCGACTGGTAAACAGCTCTCGAGGAAGTCCTCCTAGCGTTGGCGATCGCCTTCGCAGCTGCTTTAGAAAAACCTCTCGCTCTGGCCAACTTTTCGATAGTCTGAACGCAGTCAGACCCAGAGCGGAGAGGTTTCGGTGATATCTTGCGAAGTGGGGCTGTCTGAGTAGATCTTTCCTCCAGGGCAACGTCCTCGGAAAGTCTATGATGAAGGACATTACCTCCGTGAACCATTCCTTCGCGGGCCACATCGGGGCGATCAGGGTCAACCTCGTCCCCTCCGATGCCGCGAACTTCCTTACTACTTCCCCCATGATCTTGAATGGCGGGAAGGCATACAAGTCCAGGTTCGTCCAGTCCCAGAGCAGAGCGTCTATAGCGACTGCTCCCGGATCCAGCACAGGGGAGCAATAAAGAGGCAACCTCTTCGTTCTCGACGTCGCAAATAGGTCGACTAACGGACGCCCCCACAGTCTCCAGAGCTCTCGACAGACGTCCTGGTGCAACGTCCATTCCGTCGGCAGGATCTGATCCTGTCGGCTGAGAAGGTCTGCTCTGACGTTCTGGACTCCTGCCGATAAATCTCGTCAGGATCCTTATCCGTCTCGCATCTGCCCACAGCAGAATCTCCCTCGCTAAATAAAATAGAGGACGGGAGTGTGTACCTCCCTGATTCTTTAGGTACGCAAGGGCTGTGGTGTTGTCCGAGTTGACTTGGACTACTTTCTCTGCAACCTTTTGTTGGAAGAACTGTAGCGCCAGAAAAACCGCCGCTAGTTCCTTCACATTGATGTGCCAGGACACCTGTTCCCCCCTCCAGGTGCCTGACACTTCCTCCCCTCCTAGTGTTGCTCCCCATCCCGACACCGAGGCGTCGGAAAACAACACTAGGTCTGGGCTCAGAAGCTTTAGGGACAACCCCTCTCGAAACTTCCGAGGATCTAACCACCATCTTAGATGGTTCTTCACCGATTTGGTGATCAAAAAGGTCGCATCCAGATCCTCTCTGACTCTCCATTCGTCTGCTAAGAAAAACTGGAGAGGTCTGAGGTGTAGTCTTCCCAGGGAAACAAACTTTTCCAGCGAGGAAATGGTCCCCAGCAGACTCATCCACTCCCTCGCCGAGCAAGCTTCCTTCCCCAGGAAGGCCGAAACTCTCTCTAAGCCTTGCAGCTGTCGTTCCTGGACGGAAACGCTCGAAAAGCCACTGAATCCATCTGAATCCCCAGATACACGATGGACTGTGTTGGGGTCAGATGCGACTTTTCGAGGTTGACCAGAAGTCCCAGGGACCTCGCCAAGGCCAACGTGAAGTGAAGGTCCTTCAGACACCTTTCTTCTGACGATGCTCTGATAAGCCAATCGTCGAGATACAGGGACACTCTTATTCCTGCAGAATGTAACCATCTCGCTACGTTCTTCATGAGCATGGAAATAAATTTTTTCCATCGGAGCCAGTTGCTTAAACCGAAACAAAAGGGCTCGGAATTGCCAAAATAACTTTGTCCCCTCTAGCATAAACCTCAGAAACTTTCTTGAAAGAGGGTGGATAGGCACGTGAAAGTATGCGTCCTGTAGGTCCAAGGACACCATCCAGTCGCCCGGTCTTAAGGCTCCTAGAACCGACTGAGGTGTTTCCATCTTGAATTTTTTCTTTTCTATGAAAAGATTCAGGCTGCTTATGTCCAAGACTGGACGCCACCGACGACTGCTTTGGTACCAGGAAAAGTCTGTTGTAATATCTGGTGACCCCAGGTCTAAGACCTGCTCCACTGCTCTTTTCTTGATCATTTGATCTAAAAGATCTAAAAGAACCTGATGTTTCTCCCCTTGATACGACGGGAAAGGGGAAAGATCTCTGGGAGTCGTAGATAGAGGAGGAGGGTCCACAAAGGGGATCTTGTACCCCTGTTCCACTATCTTGAGGGACCACGCATCTGTATCTCTCTCTCTCCACGCCCCCACAAAGAACTTTAGCCTGGCTCCGACCGGCATCTGAAGGACTATCTTCTCACTTAGAGGATTTAGGTTTGAAGGAACCTCTTCTTCTTGCAAGCCCTCTCCCTCGAGGAGCAGCTCTCGAGGGAGGAGCGCCACGAAAGGGTTTAACCTTCCTAGGAGGTCGTCCAAAAGACGACGTGGTAGGGACTGCGGGACGTCTTGAAGACTGGGCCAAGAGGTCCTGGGTAGCCTTCTCTTGTAGGCTCACTGCCAGGTCCTTTACCATAGCCTGGGGAAGAGATGGCTCGAAAGAGGTGCAAAGAGAAGCTCCGCTTTCTGCGATGCAGAAACAGACTTAGCTGTAAAATTGCAGAAAAGCGCTCTCTTCTTGAGGAAAGCAGTGCCGAAATGAGACACTAACTCTTCCGAACCATCCCTGACGGCCTTGTCCATGCAAGATAACACATTGGACAGCTCCCCCAGACTCAAAGAATCAGGACTCCTAGATTGAAGATCCAGGACTCCCAGGCACCAGTCTAGAAAGTTAAAGACTTCCAGAGTCCTTAACAGACCTTTCATGTGATGGTCAATCTCTGTTGGTGTCCATGAAATCTTAGCGGTCGATAAAAGAGATCTCTTCTGTGCATCGACCAGACTAGCAAAGTCCCCTTGGGAAGACGACGGGATCTTAACTCCTACTTCACCTTTGGTCTCATACCAAATGCCGCCTTTCCCACTGAGTCTTGAAGGCGGAAGGGCGAAAGTCGACTTGCCCTGATCCTTCCGACGTTCCATCCAATCCTGCAACTTCTTGAACGCTCTCTTAGTGGACAAGGAAGTTTCCATCTCCACAAACTCCGGAACCTTGCACGACTTCGATGACGAAAACTGAGAGGGTGGAGACTTGGGAGCTGCAGGCTGGAACTTCTCACCAAAAGAAGAGCGTAACAGTCGAACCAGCACCTTGTAGTCGGATACCGACGAAACTGACGGCTGTTCTTCCTCAACTGAGTCCGCCGGACTACTAAGCTCTCCTTCCTCCCGAAGAGGCAAAGGAGATTGAACCTCTGAGGAGGGCGTGCGCCCAACGGGTCTAGCCTTCAACAAAGGCTTTCGAGGATGACTAATATCAGCCTCTTCAAAGCGACCGACCTTCTGTCGATCCTTAGAGCTCGAACCACGAAGAGCGTCTTGACCGCGCTGCGCGTCAAGAGAGGCTACTCTTATTCGCTCTCGAGGAGCGTCCTTACGCTTTCCGCTCAAGCATCCAGCTTTCGCTTTCAAAGCGTCCTTCTGGGCGCTCTTGAAAGCCTTCTCAACAGGCAAAGCGTCAAGCAAAACATCCCGACGAGCGTCTTCAAAAGCGTCCTGCCGAGCGTCTTCAAAAGCGTCCTCCAAGGCGTCCTGCCGAGTGTCCTCAAAGGCGTCCTGACGCGCGGGCTGATCAGGACGTCGAGAGGGAAGAAAAGCATCCTGTCCACGAGACTTCCTACCCGCATAACGAGAACAAGGAAGCTCCGAAGGAGAAGCAAGCGGAGACAGAGACGAACGAGGAGACGGAGAAGGGGACTGCCTCGTCCTCTTGACAGGCAGTCTAGCGTCCTTCCTACGTTTAGGCTCAACTGCTGCTGGGCGAGTCTTCTGAGCCATTAAGGCCGACAATTGGTCTTGAAGAGACACAAGAATACTCTTCGTTGGCGAAGAAACGAGAGGAGGTGAAGGGCTGCGCCTGCGAGAAGACGAGGGGCGAGGGGACGCCTCCTTCCTTCTCACAGGTACAGCAACCTGCCTCTCCGAGGCGCGAGAGAAGCGCTTCTCAGCGTCGTCCTCGGACGACGTCCTACCTCTCTTCTGTGGAGGAAACGCGTCATACGACGCAGGCGAAGACCGCAACGATAGCGGAGAGAGGGGGAAGGGGACGTAAAGCGTCCTCCCTAGGAAAAGTCCTTTTCAACGGACGCGAGTCTCTCCGAGCGCTCCACCCCTTGCGCGGGGAGGGCGCCTCGGAGGACGAAAAACAGTCCTTAAGGATGCGAGCCTGAGCACGCTCCTTGGCAGCCTGGGAAGTAGCAACAGGTCCTGCCGAAGAGGGACGCCAGATCGGTGGTGGGGAGCCCCCGTAACCCTCTTGCGGCTTTCGACATGCCCACTCCCTGAGTCCTGGGAGTCCGACAGAGGTCTAGACCTAGAGGCATTATGGGGCCGATCTGACGCCCCCTCCACAACACTAGGGGCACGATCACACACTTTACTTGAGCCGTTTTCTAGGGCCAACACTTTGGACTCTAGAGTGCGTAACGACTCTAGAATCAGAGAAAGGGCATTACCTTCTCCAGACACAGAACTAGGGCCCTCAGGCAACAACACAGGATTAGGTGAAGCAAATTCTACTGGTGTTAAAATAGGAGAAATGTTACTTCCCTTACCTTTCGTAGAACCGCTCTTGGAGGAAGACCTCCTGATCCTATCGCGCTCCAACTTACGCCGATAGGATTCATACACCTTCCATTCATCATTAGTCAAACTTTTGCATTCAATGCAACGATCATCCAACAAACAAACATGCCCCCTACACCCCATACATACTGTGTGGGGGTCTACTGATGATTTCGGTAGCCTCACCTTGCAATCACTCCTCACACACACTCTGAAGCTCACTGAACTTGATCCCGACATCACGTTCACAGAAAAGCCAATCCAAAATAAAAAAACAGTCCACTATCGCGTATGCCAATCCAACAATCCAGAGTCAAAACCAAAAGTCAATCCAGATACTTAGAACGAGTCAAATCCAAAAATCCTGGGCGGAGGTCTGTAAACAGGTGTTTACGACCGGCGACAGAAAAAAATATGAATAGAAAATGGGAATGGTTCCTGATATCCACCTCCCAGCGGCGGGAATGGGTACTACCACCTGGCCGCCCACTGCGTGTGCCGCGAGTTTTGAAATTCTGTCGGACTTCGGAGAATACAGCTATATATATATCTGTCAGGTAAGTTTCATGAACAAAATGCAGTATGTTTATAGTTCTCCATTTATCTCACCCTCTCCAAAACATAATAAAGTTTTGGTCATCCCAAAGGATTCGGTATTAATTGTACAACTAAATAATCTTTTCCTGAAACCAATTAGATAAAACACAAAGGAATTACGAGTAAAAGTGAAGAGAAAAAATTTCAATTTTACACCTGTTTTTATTTATCATCGTATTTTTAATATGTCATACGATCAAGATGAATTAAAACTTGCATTTTCATACAATAAAATCACCCTGAATACACTGGTGCTTTCAGATTTTTGATGCGTCTAATATGTGAAGAGAAAATGAAGAATATGTCTTATTATGTTGCAGCTGTAGTACTTGACTCAGCCTGATAGGAACGTCAATCTTTTATTAAATTTATTTTGAATGTTTATTACTTGGCACTGAGATTATTATTTCATATCACTCAAATAAGTCTCTGATGTCTCTTTCATTTGAAAATATATTCATAAAATAAAATTAGAAACAATATCTTGAAACAACCTGATTAAAGTTTGGGCTGAGTTGAATAGTGTGAAGTCGTCTTTCCACAGAGTTCAACTTCTTTGCTGGTTGAATTCCCCGCGGCCCGCATGGGTCTGAGTTAACGATACCAGATGCATGCATCTGATTATTATTATTTTTTTCCTTATCAGATATGCCCAGACATACTATATGATATTGGATTTAAAATGTTTGACAGTTATAATGGAAATTCTGTGTATTTATTTTCAGAAAATGTAATAATATAACATGGTAAATATTGTCGAAACTGCAACCTTTTATATCGCTAATTGGCAACTCAAATCTCTCGCTGAGGAGACAAACGCAACGACGACGCCTTGCAGATCTCATTCTCTCAGCAATACCGTCAAACTTGAATCATTTACTGATGCAACATAATAAGACATATTCTTCATTTTCTCCTCACATTTTACACACATCCAAAATCTGAAAGCACCAGCATATTCAGGGTGAATTTGTTGTATGAAAACACAAGTTTTATTTTAACTTAATCGCGTTAATGATGCAAAATCCGATGATAAATAAAAGTAGGTATAAAGAATTAAATGCTTCTCTTTTCACTTTTACTCATTGTAATTCCTTTGTGTTTTATCTTATTGATTTCAGGAAAAGATGACTTAGTTGTACAATTAATACCGAATCCTATGGTATGAGCAAAATTTTCCTATCTTGAGCAAAGTGTGAGTTGATTGAAGAAATATAAACATAATAGTATTGCTAGTTTTCTAAGCCACAGTAGAAAATAATGAGACTGAGCGAGCGGCCTACCTCCCAGTACCGGCCAATCAGAGGCCGCCAAACAAACGACTCGTAAGCGCAAGAATCTACCTTAAATGAATCGACTATAGTATATTTAGATAACAGGTTGTAATGGGAAACCAAATATACTTTAATAGTCTGTGGTCACAGCTAACATATAATGAGCGTATGAATAAACATAACTAATATTCATTCTACTCTGTAATGAGACTGTGAATTTTTATTAAAGTATTTGTGCATGATTCTTTTTAGCTATGTTTTTAAAGAAAATACAGTACAGACATATGGAATTTCGATACTAGCCTCTATGAATACTAATTCACCCAGTTTCACAGGAACACTAGGTACACTGAAGTTTCATTTTGACACAATTCAAACATTAAATCATATGCAATTTAACCTATACCATATTAATTTGAGCAAATAATCATCTATTTATTAACTTTAATTACTAATTATATTTTAAAGTTACTTGAACAGACAGCATCTTTTGATTCAGTATCCTGATATCTCCCTTTCAGGTACCAAGATCTGGCAATGTCCTTAAATGACTGTAGTCCACATCGTTATTATACTCCCCCTCTTACCTATATATAAAAAGCTGACAAGATATAATACGCATAAATGGTGGAAAAAGCTAAGCGCTCAGAAAAGTTCCCCTCAACCTGGTCCCAAGACCAAGTTTACAGACTTTCAGGATTTCCTGGACTGCTTTGATCATAATTCTACACATAATACTTGCCAGATGTAGCATTCTTTACTAGTGAGGTATTTTCTTGGTTCTCCCTTCCTTTCCTAACATCTATTCAACACAGAGATCTATATTAGTTCATAATGGATTTTCAATTGATGTGACTCACACATGGTTGCATGTAGGCTATGCAGTATTACCCTACTGTTCTCACATTAAAAGCTTTTCCTCTTGTTCTGACGCACTGTAAATAAACTGTGAAGATATCATCAGGTTTAACCTCATGATATCTCCCATAGTTATCAAGAAGTTTTACTTTTAATATAGGTAAAAAGATAAAAAGGAAGAGTCCAGCTTAATATGAGTAACAGAAGACATACTACATAAAGGATATCAAAATCAAGGGACAATACTGTAAACTAGAAAAAATAAGGCCAAACTTCAGACAGGAAATCAATCTTCACGGGATAATTGATAGGGACTGAATGAGCGCTAAATGGACACTTCAACCGTGAGCCACCTGGTGGAGGACAGGTGGATACACAGACATGACTGATCAGCCAAGCTTAGGCATTTGTGATAGAGAGGCAAGTTCTTTCTAATGATGCAGTTTCTTCTTTTACAATATTATATGATATAATAACTGCCTTCCATTTTTTCTTTCTCTCCTTTCAAAAGAAGTTTTCCAATAATTTTTCATATCCAATAATGAACTACTACGTATTTTTCTTAATCATGCAAAATCTATAAGAACAAAATGGAATAAGCGACATATAACTATTTATGAGTGAAAGTAAGTTTATGGCACAATGTTCTCATATGCTTCCAACAACCTTTTTCATATCCATACCTGCTGGTTTCAAAACATTAATGAACTTTGCTTTTCAAAACACAAAACAAGACAGAAATACATTTCTACAAGGCATTTAAAGTGAAATGTATGAAACTCACTGGTTAGTAAAACAAGCTGATTTACGAGGTCCTAAAATGTACATGCCTTGAATGAAATTGATTCTCTGCAATTATATTCATAAATCATTGAATCCACATATACAATATACCTCATTAACTACATTAACTTTAGTAATAAAAAAGTTCAGTGTTCTTACTGATGAATGTTGAATGTGGAAATGACAATCCTGTGACAACAATAAACAAAACAATGCCTTACACTTCAGTAAACAATAAATCTTAAATATACATATAAATAAATAAATCATAAATTATAAAACTTACTTAAATTCACTTACCAAGTCCTCGCTTCTTGTTATCAATGGCAACAAAACGAATGACAGAATCGTTAGTGATGTACTCGGCTGAAACTTCATTTTTCAGTTTGATATCAGCACCTTCGTCATAAAATAAGCCCAATGCATAACGAGAGCTGTAGTCTACAGACAACAAGGATGATCTCAGCTTCTCATCATTTTCTGAAACAAAAATTAACTAAGCATAAAATAGGTCACAAAAAACAAAAAGCTAAAATTTTCCAATCACTGTACATATTCTAAGATTCAATCAATATAAACAATTGTTTTCTAATGTCGGAATGAACCACTTAGAATTAAATGTACAACAATGGTGTTTCACAATGGGAAAGTTATGACAATCACAGTCCTCTCTTTATGTCAATGAGAATCTCCCACATATCTATACATACTGGAAACCAGAACTAGCTACCTAATGTATCCTTCACTGTTCCTGCCAGGCCAAATAACTGAGGAACTGGCATTGTTAAAACTACTGCATCAAATGTATCAGCTGCACCTTCTTTTGTCTCTACATTCCATTTGTTCCCACTGAGGTCTATACGATTCACATGGTGACCATATCTGTCAATGATAAAAACAAAATCTTTTGAACTACCTATAATAACACTAAAACACTGCAGAAAACTTCTGCTGCAAGGACAAAGTATTCACCCTAACAACATACAAACTAACCGTGTACCATATAGATGACTTTCTTATCTACCTCTTTGCATTAAAGGATGATATAGCTTAGTCAACACAAAAAGCAATCATGTCACCAACACACATTGGTGTTCAAAACTGATAAGTAAGTTTGGTACAAAACATGCAACTCTCCATACATATCTCCTACTTGTCAAAAGTAGTTATTAATTTTTTAAGTGATAAAATGTTTAGTTTATATCATAATGAAACAACTGATCAACAATTGAAGAATAATAAAATAGATATCAGAAGATACACAATACATACAACTAGATTTCTAGCAGGGACACCTGTACTACCATCAAAATTTTTGGAATTCTATTACAGATCTATGGAATGCAAGGAAATGACTTCTTACTAAATATACTCTACAGTATTTGAAAAGTCATTAAATTAGTTATCTTTTCAAGCAAAAATTATGGCAATTAAAAACTGATCCACTTCAACAACATGAACTAGTTGGGATCTATCATATGAAAAGAACTAAAAAGATAAAAGATATATAATCCACTCAAAGCAAGAAATGTAATCTCATAAAAATTATCTTGCAATATACACCAGCATGGTAATCAAGTAGTACCTTCTTCAAGAATCTGTCAAACTTCCAGCAAACAGCAATCTCAAAACACAAGTAAATAAACTAAAAAAAAATTATTCTATATTTAAAAATATAAACTCATATTCTCTAAACTGGCAATGCATAGAAATGATGTTAAACTGCTCGATAATGACGACACAACTTGAAATTTTAAAAGAATTCTCTTTTAATCTCTGCAGTTCATCAACACCGTTGGATGTAATATTTTCCTCCAAGCTAAACTAATTTTACTTACTACAAAAGTTAATAGTACAATTGTCAGTTGGGGAAAAAAAAATAAAAAAAATAAAAAAAATAAAAAACTGCACTAGAATCAAAACCTACTCACCTGACATCCATATTAGCAGACTTCATAAAATGTTTAACAATAGAAGAGACTCCCTGAGGTGTCACATAATGATTTGTGTGTTCTCCAGTTTCTCTCATGCCTTCAATATGAGATGTTAAAGGGGCCAAAATACCAGCACCTATGAGTTCTTCATAATACCTATGGAAAGCAAGGAAAAGGAAAATTCTTATCACTGAATAGTTGAGCCTGACAACTGAGTTAAACAATTCTTGAATAACAACTGACAACACCACAAATAAAAATTTTAAATTACATTACTATTATTTTAACTATACCTGGTATTGGTGGGTATGTTACAAACTTTTTAAAAAGAATAAAATGTCAACAAAAATTCAGATACTCATGTGCAACCTACTATAATAAGAGTTAATGAGAGCCCAAATCATATAACAGGAGTAAAGGGACCATGAACGTGAAAGTTAAGAACACTGTGGGGAGACCAAGTTTCAAAATTAGGTTAAAGTTATTTTCCTGCCAAAAGAATTTCAAAAAGCCTTTAAATATTTTGGAAATTAATGCACACAAACTCTACTTTTACATGTACTGTACCTGGGGTCATACGTGTTAGTGTATTGCTTTACAGACTGCAGACACTGCCATTATTGAGAAAAAGTGATAGTGTGAGGCCCACTTTAGAGTGAATAATATAATATTGCCTTAGATGTCTTTATCCCAATTAATGAGTAATTGCAAACCCCAAATCATTCAATAGGAGCAAAGAAATGTAAGTTCAATAAAGTGGGACAACCCTTCACTGGGATTTTCAAATGCTACTTAATTGAAAAAATGTGGTTCAAAAACCTGCTGAAAGTATCTTCAGTTGTGTAGTGCTGAATTCTGTCACCAAGATTTAACAAACGACTGCCGATCAGCAGGAGTAAGACATGCTATCAATACTGCTTTCTCAACGCCAGGAGCAAAAGCAAGGTCAGGCTGGCTATCACCAAACAGACAAGGGCACAACATGGTAACAGCAAGAATGCTGGTATTGGTATTGTCACCAAAAATGACAATAGAGCAGATGTTGGTATCAGCTGAAAAGGAGCCAAAGACAGAGGAAATGACAGCAACTTGAAAATCTGACACCTATTGCCAAAAAACAATTTTTTTCTGTTGGAGGAAAATGTTCAGGACTTTTTTATTACAAAGTTTAATAACAAAGAAAAAAATGAAGTTTTTATTGTAAAACTAATATTGTAATACCTACCTGAACACCTGAACAAGCCCTGGTCACTTACCAGCCCGAACCATCATTTATTAAAATTTTACCAAATCTTTGGTTAAAATAAACGATCAGTGTTGCCAATCTCCTGGCAAACACCCTCGTTACCTAGTTACCAGCCCACCGCTGATAGCCCTGCCTCACGGGCCGGTCACACCTGCCCTCTCACATCAATCATAACTCAATAACTCTGTATGAGAGGGGAGGAGGGTGGGAATCATTCAGGTGTTCAGGTAGGTATTACAATATTAGTTTTACAATAAAAACTTCATATTGCAATACACCCCCTGAACACCTGAACAAGCCCGATTAACAACATTAATTTGGAGGTGGGGAATCAAATCTACTCGGCCCTCCACTGTACCATTGTCAGTCAATATAATTGAGTACGCGGGTCAGTCTCAAGTTCATTTGTCACTCGTCCAAACTAATCTCCCATGTGTGGCCTTCTAGGCCTCCCATATGTGGAGGGAAAAACTCCCTGCACCTCTACCCTAAGGTCAAAACTCATTGAGTGCAGGAGGGATACAAACCTGTTTCCTCTCAGCTGGCTATGTGCCTCACCTGAGTAGAGGAAAAACTGAAGACCTCCCATGTGGCTCTCGGCCTCTCATGTATGGAGGGAATCTGAAGACCTCCCATGTGGCTCTCGGCCTCTCATGTATGGAGGGAATCTGAAGACCTCCCATGTGGCTCTCGGCCTCTCATGTATGGAGGGAAACTGAAGACTTCCCATGTGGCCTTAGGCCTCTCATGTACGGAGGAGACAACCATGTCCATCGGTGCGTCTGCGACGGTGTCGTCGATCGTAGTGATGTCCTCTCTTGTAGTGTTGTACCTGCCTGTCTGTACTCTGCCTGGTTGGCACTTGGAAGAATACCCTCAGATAGACCCAGCATGTTCTTTCCTATCTGTCCTAATACTTAAAATGATATTGTTAGTATACAATAAAGTTTTGTACATACTTACCTGGCAGATATATACTTAGCTTAGGTCTCTGACGTCACGACAGAAAATTCAAAACTCGCGGCACACGCTACAGGTAGGTCAGGTGATCTACCTTACCCGCCGCTGGGAGGCGGGTGTAAGAACCAGTCCCCCTTTCTTGTCAGGTTATTTTCTTCCACCTGTCTCCTGAGGGGAGGCTGGGCGGGCCATCAATCGTATATATCTGCCAGGTAAGTATGTACAAAACTTTATTGTATACTAACAATATCATTTTTGTACATGAACTTCCCTGCCAGATATATACTTAGCTGATTGACACCCTTGGTGGAGGGAAAGAGACACATACTTATACTTAGAAAGTGGGGACAACACATGTTAAAGGAATAAATAATATAAACCTCTGGTTCTTACCTGATTTAGGCAGAAGACTTGATAGTTACTGTCTATTAGTCTGCGTTGCCTAAAGAGTCTCAGCGAGGGCGTGACCTATGGCTGAAGAACTCTTTGGGTCTACCAATGGGAACTGAGTCCACTTACTTGGCAGAATCCAAGCAGGATCTGGTCAATGGGGATCAACCCGCTTACATGCCAGAGCCTATCACTACCAATTGCAAGGAGCCTCAAGCACAACCGATCACCTAACCAAATACTAACATTAGTATACGAAAGAAGGAGCTGCCTCCTGCAACCTCCTTCGTACAACCAAAAAACTCAAACTTAAAACTAACAGGGAAAAAGGATTAAAAAGGATGTGTTTCAGCTCCCTGCCCCAGCACTGAATCCGCCGATACGTAAGGGCCTAGCCCAAAACACTTATCATACGTAATCGATACGTCCTTTAGGTAGTGATTAGAGAAGACTGATTCACACCTCCAAAAAGTGGCCTTCATAAGGTTTTGTAATGACAAATTCTTCTTGAACGCCAAAGACGTCGCGATGGCCCGTACTTCGTGCGCCTTGACTTTCAGAAGGTTAAACTGTTGCTGATTGCAAGAAGTGTGTGCTTCTCTAATAACATTCCTGATAAAGAATGAGAGTGCATTTTTAGATAAGGGCCTACTGGGGTCCTTACAGAGCACCAGATATTGCTCTCATTAGCAGCAAGTCTTTTCTTCCTCTGAAGATAATATTTCAGGCTTCTCACCGGGCAAAGAGATCTCTCCTCTTCTGTCCCAACTAAGGAGGATAAGCTTTTAATTCGAAGCTCCTGGGCCACGGCGAAGAAGGTTTTCATTCTTGGCTAGGAAAGCCGGAAGAAAAGAGCAAACCGCGGAGCCTCCTTGGAAACCTACCTCACCTTCTAGAGCCTGCAGCTCGCTGACCCTCTTCGCTGACGCTAACGCACAGAGAAAAAGAGTCTTCATCGAAAGGTCTCTGAACGAAGCAGTATGGGGAGGTTCGAACCTTGAGGACCTCAGGAAGAGCAGCACGACATCTAGATTCCAGCTAGGAACTAAGGAGGAGGTTCTTTTAACCGTTTCAAACGATCTGATTAAATCATGGAGGTCCTTGTCCTCAGATATGTTTAATCCTCTATGACGAAAAACTGAGGAAAGCATGCTCCTGTATCCCTTGATGGTGGAGACAACCAACCCGCATTTTTCCCTCAGGAAGATAAGGAAATCTGCTATCTGAGTCACAGAGGTACTGGAGGAGGAAACTTTATGAGTCCTGCACCAGCGTCGAAAAACATCCCACTTCGACTGGTAGACTCTAGATGTGGAAGGTCTACGTGCATTGGCAATAGCCCTTGCAGACTTTGCCGAAAAGCCCTTAGCTCTGACGAGACTCTTGATAGTCTGAATCCAGTCAGACTGAGAGCGGGGAGGTTTTTGTGAAGCCTGTCGAAGTGGGGCTGTTTGAGCAGATCGACTCTTAGAGGTAGGGATCTTGGGACATCCACCAGCCATTCCTAGTACCTCTGTGAACCAGTCGTGGGCGGGCCAGAACGGAGCTATCAACGTCATCCTTGCTCCCTCTGAAGCTGCGAACTTCCTTAACGTTTCCCCTAGAATCTTGAAAGGCGGGAACGCGTAAAGATCCAGATTCCTCCAATCCATCAGGAATGCATCTATTGCCACTGCTCTTGGGTCTGCAATAGGGGAGCAGTATAGATCTATCCTCGCATTCCTGGAGGTCGCAAATAGATCGAGATGGGGCCTGCCCCACGTCCTCCACAGCTCCTGGCATACGTCCGCGTGCAGAGTCCACTCTGAGGGAAGGACTTGATTCCTTCTGCTTAGCAGATCCGCTCTGACATTTCTTTCTCCCTGTACGAACCTGGTGAGAAGCCTTATCTTCCTTTCCTCTGACCACAGGAGGAGCGATCTCGCTGTCTCGTACAGGGAGAAAGAGTGAGTCCCCCCCTGTTTCCGAATGTAAGCCAGGGCTGTAGTGTTGTCGGAGTTGATCTGAACATATTTCCCTTTTACGAGGGGTTCGAAAGGTCTTGAGAGCTAACCAAATCGCTGTTAGCTCCTTCTTGTTGATGTGCCAGGACACCTGATCCCCCATCCAGGTGCCATCACTTCTCTCGACCCGAGAGTAGCTCCCCAACCTATGTCCGAAGCGTCTGCATACAACACTAGGTTGGGGTTCGAACCTGCAAGGAAAGGCCTTCCTTGAACAATAGAGGGTCTAGCCACCAACGTAGATCCTCCTTTATCTCTTGCGAAATCTTGAACGCAAAGTCCAGACCTTGAGATTTTCGATCCCAGTTCCTCTTCAGGAAGAACTGTAGGGGTCTGAGGTGCAACCTTCCTAGAGAAACGAATTGCTCCAGCGAGGAGTGTGTCCCCAACAGACTCATCCACTCCCTCGCTGTGCATACATCTTTCTCTAGAAAGATTGCTACCTTCTCCAAACCTCGGGTTATCCTCTCTGGGGACGGATACGCCCGAAAAACCTGAGAAGCCATCAGAATCCCCAGATAGATACGCTTTTGACTGGGGATTAGCTGTGACTTCTCGAAATTCACTAGCAAACCCAGAGAAGCTGCTAGAATCCAACGTCACTCGTAAGTCCTCCAGACATTTCTCCTTGGATTTGGCCCTGATAAGCCAATCGTCCAAGTAGAGGGAAATCCTCACTCCCTCGAGATGAAGCCACTGGGCAACGTTCTTCATCAGTCCTGTGAATACTTGGGGGGCCGTGGAAAGGCCGAAGCATAGGGCCCTGAACTGAAAAACGTTCCCTCCCCACATGAATCTGAGAAATTTGCGAGAAGAATGATGGATCGGCACATGGAAGTAAGCGTCCTGATGTCCAGCGACACCATCCAGTCCCCGGGATGAAGAGCTGCTAAGACTGATGACGTCGTCTCCATAGCGAACTTCCTCTTCTTCACAAAGACATTCAGGGCGCTCACGTCCAGAACCGGTCTCCATCCTCCTGAGTTCTTGGGAACTAGGAACAGACGGTTGTAGAACCCCGCTGAAAAGAGGGTCGCCTTGAACCATCTCTATTGCCTCTTTCTCTAACATCAGCTCTACCGCTAGAGCGAGGGCTTGATTCATTAGTGGGTCTTTGTATTTGGCCAGCAGTGCCCTTGGAGTGGTGGTCAAGGGTGGTCTCGAGATAAAGGGAATGAGGTATCCCCTCTTGATGATCGCGAGGGACCAGTTGTCCGCCCCCTTTCGTGCCCAGACATCTGAACAAAGTTCAGAAGTCTGGCACCCACAGTTGTCTGGAGGACACACGAACTACTTCTTGGCCCTAATAGACCGAGAGAAGGTCCTTCCTCTTCTAGGTGGTCTCGAACCTCTGGAGGAAGAAGAGCGAGCGAAGGTCCTCCTCGAAAGGGTTCTTGCCTACTTTGAGCCTCTTTCTTCATCTTCTGTTGAAACAAAGGTTTCGGAATTCTAGCCGAGCGGGCTAGCATATCCTGCGTCGCTTTTGCTGATAACGAGCTGGAGATATCATTAATAGTCTTCTTGGGGAAGAGTTGCGGGGAAAGTTGTGAATACAGCAAGGAAGCTCTCTGTGCGTGAGAAACCGCCTTGGTAAGAAAAGAGCAGAAAACGGCCCTCTTCTTTACTACTCCTGCACCAAAAAGTGAAGCAATTTCCCCGGAACCGTCTCTCACTGCCTTTGTCATGGAAGACAGAACTGCGTGGAGGTCTTCAGGCGAAAGAGTGTCTTGCTCTTGAGTCCTCTTAGCCAACACTCCAAGGGTCCAGTCAAGAAAGTTAAAACTTCTAAGACTCGGAACATTCCCTTCAGAAGGTGATCCAACTCGCTCCATACCCCACGTCGTCTTCGCAGAATTCAGCGCCGAGCGACGTGCGGAATCAACCAACGAAGAGAAGTCCGAGTCTGCAGAAGAGGGAAGAGTCAGACCCAAGGGCTCTCCTGACTCGTACCAGAACCCCATCTTACCCGTCAGCTTGGACGGGGGAAAGAAAAAACTGTCTTGCCTTTCTCTTCTTTTGAAACCAACCAGATCGTCAAAGTTCTTCAGAGCCTTCTTCATAGACACTGTAGGCTTCATCTTAACGACTGAAGACTTCTTAGCCGTATTGGTCGTTGAAAATAAGGACGGAGGAGACGGAGGAGCAACGCCGAAAGAGACTCCCCAAAATCTTGCAAGAGGAGGTCTGTCAATCTCTTATACGAAGAAACCGAAGCATCCTTGGGCAAATCTTCCTCCGAATCCCCAACAAATTCTTCCGAAGAATGACGTCTTGAAGCTCTACTTGCCCGGAGGAGAGCTAATCCTTGGAGAGCGCCTGTTCGGAGAGCGCCCTACTGGGAGAAAAAAACCACTGGGGAGAGCGCTTACACGGGGAGCGCCTACCAGGAGAGCGCCTACCAGGAGAGCGCCTACTTTGAGAGCGCCTCCAGGAGAGAGCCTACTAGGAGAGCGCCTAGTTGGAGAGCTCTACTAGGAGAGCGCCTCCCAGGAGAGAGCCTACTAGGGAGCGCCTGCTAGGAGAGCGCCTACTTGGGGAGCGCCTACTAGGAGAGCGCCTACAAGTGGAGGCCCGTCTGTCGGAAACAGATTCTAACTCCAAAGAAGAGCGTCTGGATAAGGAGAGCGCCTATCAGGCTCTCTGCGCCTGCTAGGCTCTTGGCGCCTGCCATCCTCAATACGCCTGCCAGGCTCTTGATGCCTATTGAGCTCAAAACCCCTGCCAGGCTTTTGACGCCTGCCACGGGGAGAGAAAAACATCTACAGATGAATCCCTGTCAGAAGCGCGGCGCTTACAAGGCTCCGAGCGCCTATCCAATCGGGAGTGATCTAACGGAGGAGAAAGCTTCCGTTGCCGCCTACCAGGCTTGGGCTTGGCCCCTACTAGGCTCTTGGCGCCTACTAGGCTCTTGACGCCTACTAGGCTCCGAGCGTCCGTCAAAAGGAGAGTGGCCACCAGGCGAAGAACTCTTCCTTCGCTCCTGACGAAAACGAGGCTCTTGACGTCTGTCAAGCTCTTGACGCCTAACTGAAGAGGAGCGGAAATCCTGAGGAGAGACCTGTCTGGCTCCTTACGCCTTACATGCTCACAACTCTTGCTGGGAAGAGAGGAGAGCCTACTCGGAGAAAGATCCCGAGCTCCAGCCTGCACTTCTGACCTCCTACTAACAGGCTCAAAGCTTCTCTAGCCAGAGGAGATTTAGCCGAAGGAACGTTCTTAGACTTCTTCACCGGAAGTGAGGCGTCCTTCGACGATGAGAAGTCCCGGCAATAGACTCCGCTAAAGCCGCAATCTGCGCCTGCAGACCCGCCAGGATACGCGCAGGAGATCTCTTAAACTCCTCTACAGGGGACGAAGTCCGATTGCGAACAGGAGAAGCGTAACCGGACGAAATCTTGGTTCTCTTGCGTTCCACTTCTGGCTCTTCCGCGAAGGATTCGGGGCTGGAAGGAAGGGCGCAAGGATCCTTCCAGGGCCTCTTGAGAGGGCGAGACGACTCCGAGGCGCTCCATCTACGCTGAGGAGAAGGCGACGAAGATGAGAGAAGCACTGGCGCAATAACTCCTTCTTGGTTCCATCCAAGGCAGCCTGGGAACGAGCAACAGGAACTGCCGAGGGGACGCCTGACCGGTGGGGGTTCTCCCTAACCTTCCTGCGGCTTTTGACTTTTCCTCCTCCACTGGGTCTGGGAGTCTGGAAGAGGTCTAGGCCTGGAAGCGTTAGTGAGCCGGTCAGACGCACCCTCCACTGCACTAGGGGCACTGCACTGATCACTTGCACTATCATCACTCTTACCTTGTCGAGAGCGAGCGAGGCTTTCCTTACTCCTGATCGAGGCTCTCCCAGAAGCAACTTCCGAAACGAATCTTCGGGTTCAAAGCTGGGCGCAGGGGCTGAAACCGGAGAAGGAACTACTTCTACTACAGGCTCAGCGTCAACTTCACTCACCCTCGATCTACTAGAGCTCCTTGAAGAAGCCTTGCGCACCCTATCCTTCTCTAACTTTCTCACATAAGAAGAAAGAGCCTTCCAACCATCCTCATCCAAATTCTCACACTCTTTGCAAGGGTTAATAAAAGAGCATTCATTCCCTCTACAAGACGTACATACAGAGTGAGGATCTAATGCAGCTTTAGGAAGCCTAACTTTACATTCCTTCACTGAACAAACCCTAAATAAACTAGGTTTCTTAATTTCAGAATCATCCATGATTAAAGATATTGTAAGAGAAATCCAAAAGAAAAATCCAAAAACAGTCCAAAAAGCGTATGCCAAGCCAACAACCAAAGGGTACTTCACCAAAATCCAAATCGTCGGCAACGAGAACGAATTTAACTATCGTAAGGACTGAACAACAGGTGTTGTCCAGCCGGCGACAGAAAATAATCTGACGAAAGAAAGGGGGACTGGTTCTTACACTTTATGTATCAAACAGCGTATGACAGTAATCGAATCCCGATAGCAAACATCCGTTATTGTATTCATCCGCGTGCGACAGGTAATTACTGTATTCATGTTATAAATGCAGCTGAAGCTAATAAGGCAAAATTACGTGCATCAGCAACCTGGACAGAAGTCCCGAGCTTTTGTATGAATTCAAACGCAGCCGTGGTAAAGAAAACTAATAGCATGAAAGAGCTCCATTACAGTTTTTTTTTTTTTTTTTTTTTCAGGACAAAAGGATTAATAAAGTATATAAAGATGTAAGGTTTCGTAATACCTATGAAAAACAAGTGAAAAAACGAACGGAATCCTAAATTTAACGCCATCTAACCCGATGGAAAAAACTAGCTTCCAATGAGACGTATCAGTCAAATTTTGGACTTAAATTACAATACTGTAAGACGAACAGTATGACTTCGTTCCATAAGTTAAGTATCCAGATATTCATTAATATGCTAACTAGGGACAAAAACATTAGCCGAGACCAAGTGATATGGTTGAATCTGGAGCCAAGGAAAAAAACAAAAACAAAAACAGACTAGCCGGCATCCTTGTCTGTCTAAGCCACACCTCCTTACAATAGTAACGTTTGACGACAAGCTAGTGTAATTGTAATTTAATTGAAAAGTAATAAAATAATATTTAAAGGTAATTAAATTAACTTTATTAGGCCTAATATTAATTCAGTTGTCATTGTAATTTGATAATATGACTGGTAATAATTTGTAACTGTAAATTGACATAAGCGCAATGTAATTACTGACGGCAATAGTCGGTTAAACGTATGAAGACGTCATACATACGAATTCCTTATATCTGCACCTCTGATTATATGCCCCCAAGATAGATACCTCATTGACTATGTTAAATGTCAACATAGTTGAACACACGTCTCCTTCAAGACGTTTGTACAAACTTGGCAAAAGTGAGAGAGTTGTTACGTTAGTCATTTTAGGCAAACAGGAGAGAATGAGATGGATACGGCGACGCAAACCCGTATTCGTCATCCGCTGATTCCAGCTGTGAATGACTGCCGAGTTAAGTGTTTATACTACGCTAATATGATGATACTATAATACAATTATAATGCTTTAGTCGGACAAAATCCGATCTTCATTCTGTTCGATTACATTCATATTAATTATTCTTCGATCGGATTCTAGTTCGTTTTCAAATTTAAATTACACTGTACTCAATTATCAGAAGTCAGAATGCCTTGAGCCTACAGCGTTAGCCAATATAAAAATAACTATCGATATATTGTACTGCGAATACTTTAGGCTAAGCTACTGAATATGCATACGATATATCATCGTGAACCATAGCTAAACTGTAGTTAATTTTATTCGATTCTCTCCATACTGAATATCGTAAGTCAATATGCATTGAACGGAGAATTAGTTGATATTAACAATTATCGTATCGTATAAGTAGAGGAAAGTAACCTTAAAGACGAAGGAGCATATCTGAAAGACCAACCATGGCCTAAAAGCTTCTGATGCAAGGAACTCGAAGCAGGAAAAAGCCTAAAGATGCTCTAAGGACACTGTACCTCTATAAACTACTACTTTTAATAGAAAACCGACCCGAAGAAGCCTGCACTTTTCTTTCTAAACTAAACACTATGTAGCCTATTATCCCTACTCGTCTATATCTGACCTAAGTTTTTATCATCCTGAGAATTACACATCGAGGGAAGGGGAATCTGCTGCCAACACTGCCTGCTCCGCGCCAGGGGGGACGGCGGATCCTGCCCTGTGGGCTTGCGGATCCCATAACCCCCAGCACAAGCAGATTAGGGCTGGTTCTGGAACAGGCAGGGGAGCTGGAAAATGACAATTTGTCGAAAATTGCATTTTTCCTAACTATACAAACCTGAGGTCCTTTAACAATAGGAAGGTAACTAGCGGCAGCTGGGACGGTCGTAAGCTTCGAACAAGGGGGAGAACGGTAGTTAACTGCTTGTCCGATCGTGCGCGCGCCCGCGCGCCCGAGAGGTGAAGAATCACTTTTGCTTTAGGCCCATGCAAAAAGTTGCAGAGTGAGAAGGGGGTGGCATGATGGTGGGACTATATGTAAAGGACCTCAGGTTTGTATAGTTAGGAAAAAAATGCAATTTTCGACAAATTGTCATTTGTTCCGATACGTATAATACAAACCCTCGGTAACTCCTTTAACAATAGGAAGACTCACTTCTTGGTGGGAGGAATCTGAGTCTTTTTGGTGAACAGACTGTGTTCCGTCCAACCTGGAGTGCCTCCCTGGTCGTAAGAGCAAGGGAGGGATCCAAACCTCTGTCCGATTGATCGGGGTGTGCACCGCAGGATCAATGGTCAGACCTCTGGGCCAAGTACTAAGAGAGAGGCAAGCGTATCTCTTCGTACCAGCAAGCAAGAACTTGTTCCTGTTTGCAAGAGACAATCATAAAATGATGGGTTTGTCTCAATTTGGCATCCACTTCCTCCCCCTTGTTGGAGGAAGTGGTGGATATTTACTCCTATCCCTACTGAAAGGGATAGGATGGTGCTCTATTGAGTAGCTCACCTGCATCTCGTCCTTACCCAGCAGGGTGACGACCGTGTCCCTCTACCAAAGGTAGAGGGAAGAAAAACGATGGGAAGAGGAGCCAGTCACACTCTCATTCCTCATCCATTCTACGGTCACACCAGGACTCGATTAGCTGTTCAGCCTGCGAGGGTCTGGGATTAACTACACAACGTGTTGAGCAACCACCCACGGTTCCTAAGGAAAAAGATCCAAGGAACTGTGGGCAATATCCAATGAAGGTAGAAGGAGGGTGCATTGCGGTCCGGTGGACCAGGCGCCTGCCTTCATACCTGCGCCACGGAGAAGTTCTTGCGGAACGCGAGAGAATGATGAAGAGGCGTCCACACTCATCCTGGGTGTCGAGTTTCTTCAGACAGCTCCGTCGCACCTTCACAGGACAAAGCAGCATAGCCTTCGTATCGGAGGCGGTGAAGTCCATTAGGGAGGGTACTTGAAGAAGATCGAACAATCGTCTAGTTTACCGAAGGGTTCTGAGTCTTCGCTACGAAGATCGGTACGAAATCGAGCGTCACAAATCCCATCCCTTTGTGCTTGACTTCTCAAGAGAAGTCATGCAGTTACCTAAGACGAAAAGAAGGGAAATAGTCGTATGACCTATCCCTCTTCTCGACTTTGGTTATGTACAGTACTCATACTGACAAGCTATTAAGACGAAGTAATGATTGCTCTGGAACAACCGAACTAAGTCCACAGCATAGTTCGTAACTGACTCGGGCGCTCTGACAGCTGCCGACTGACTGGTTCGGAATCAGTAGAGGCAAGTTGTCCAAGCATCCGGGTAAGTCACGTGACCTTCGCCCTTTAAAGAGTTATGCTGAGAGACCACCAAACAAATAAAATATTTGTTAGTCACCGATGCCGGACGGCGCGGCGATGATTCTCTTAATGCATAAGCTCAAAAGGCGAAAGTCAATTGCCTTCAAAAGGACCGAGGTCCCTGATGGCAAGAAAATCTCATAGACGTTGAATCTCAGCTTAAGGCAGAAACAAACACTATGTGACGTTGAAAGACGAAGGTAGGCAATGAATGCAACCTACGTCTTCCAGCTGAATCGAGAGACAAGGAATCTCAAGATTCTAAAACCTGTGCTTACAAATGACTGAAAACGCTAACCGCCATTTCATTGCTGTTCGTTGTGCAATGAAAGCGGGGGCGTTATTCAGTAATGAAACACAGGGGATAGCCGCTTGAAGAACTGCTTCTCATGGGCTGAACGTTTGGAAGTAGAGCTGGCAGGTGTGGGAGTAGGCGATGTCTTTCAATACATCTGCTAATCCGGGGTGAACAATGAACAATGTACACCTCCGAATACAAGATATTTTGAGGACAAACTCAGATTCCGCAAAAATCATTCGCATTATCGGGATACGATGCAGCAAGAGACTATTACAGAATTCTGTTACCGTGCGGTAAACAGAAAGATGAGAGTCGAATAGATATCTCTGTTTAAAATTCTCGCAATACCGAAGACGATGAATACTAGCGTTTCTCAGCAGTAGATGGTCATTCATGTATGCGAGAATCCCCGTTAATCAGAGACTTAAGTCCGTGATTGTTGGGCGAGATACGGTTGTTATTCAATCAAAACACGTGAGAAAGACATAAACAACCGTCTATCTCAAAGCGGCAGCTGATACTGAAATGCCTCGGGCAATTCAATACGCAGTAGCTGTCGCTGACTCGTCATCCTGAGTTGCCAAGTAATCCTTTCCACGAAGGAATGCGTTCGGCTAGAACCACCGAGCATAAAAAGATATGCTTGAGCAATTATATTTAAGCGAAACGAATTTCGGTAAATATAAAAGCTTAAATGGTGTTGTTGTGACAACACCATAAGTATATAAAATTGAAACTGGAAACTCCTGGGAGGTTGCAGGCACCCCGGGTTGCAGTTCAATTAGAATACTTTTCGTCTAAGTCGCAATCCGTAAAATAACCAGGATATGCGCCTACCCCTCG
Source organism: Macrobrachium nipponense (assembly GCF_015104395.2). Classification (NCBI taxonomy): domain Eukaryota; kingdom Metazoa; phylum Arthropoda; class Malacostraca; order Decapoda; family Palaemonidae; genus Macrobrachium; species Macrobrachium nipponense. The sequence goes on along the minus strand of NC_087204.1, from coordinate 28,309,089 downwards.
GACCATTCAACTGCTTAGCAGAATCATGTCGCGAGGTTAATATACGTAGTATATTTGTAGGATTCTGAACAACGATCTCCATCCTAAATTCTTTCTTCAAGAAAACAAAATAAGGATTGGAGATCGACCACCTTCGTTCTCTATTAAAGAGAGTGAAGGAGAAGTCTTCTCGAAGGAAAAGCTTCAATGGTGAACAGAATACTTAAGACGATAGTTCAAGCCAAACTGGATATTCACGTCCGTTCTTCTCTATTCCAGGTTGGTCGCCTACTGTGAGATAGTCTTCTTTCAGCAGCAGTCTTCTTCCTAATGCTAGAAATTCCAGGAATTCGAGCATAGGCGAGGTTCCCGATTATCGTGTAACATATCGGGGATTCTCGTCTCGCTCACTTTGGACCGTGGTTCTGCCTAAGTGTTTGGAGATCGTAAGAAACTCTAACACTCTGAATGCGCTAGAAATTCCGTAGAATTCTAAGCAGTCTGCGAACCCCCACCGAATTCGTCAAACGATATCGGCTGGTGGTCCTCTCGATTCCCGTAGAAATCGAGAATGGGGCAGGATCCCTCCTCAACGACCGGGGCTTTACGTCAGGTAGGACCCAGAAGGTCCCCCCTGGTAGCGCAGTCCCAACGTGGGATCCTACAGAGAAATCTCTGTAGGATCCTTCCCCTTTCCCTCGTAGCCGTAAGGAGAGAGGAATGGGGGAGGAATTGGATACTCGCTCGCCTTCCCAGTGGAACTAGCAGTTGGAGAAGAGTAGGAGCAGCCATCGCCTTGCGGCGATGGCCTCTCAGAGTCTGGGGAAAACGTATCGTCAGGAGAAAACGTTTTCCCGAGGAGGGTTACGAACTCTCACTGTAGGTAAGGGTCTGCCGCCACTGTGAACGTCGTCTGGGTGGGGCTGATCGACACCTGACAGGAGAGAGCACCGATTACCGTCCATCCGACTCATTCCAGTCCTCGTCGAGGTCGAAACCTCTCAGGAGGACCGAAGGAGTATTTTAAATACGGTGTCCGAAGACACGTAGAAACGCCGCTGTCGCAGTAGAGGAGGTGGAATTAGCTTGATCGACCGGCCGGCCCAGAACTTGAGAGAGCCTTCTTGTCCGGAGACGAGAGACTCTGGTTCAAGACAGAATCGGCAAGCTCCGATCGCGGCATACCCACCGTCGGTTTGGGTTCCCTCTCGGGCCCCAAAACGACTCGAGCAGAGACATGGGCTCTGCTGGTGGAGCGGCGATCCTTCCCCCCGGTCGTTGTGCTGACGAATCAGTGCAATAACCTGGGTAAAGTTACTCTGAATCTCGGAAGTTACAGCGTCTTGAGGAGTAGGACCGTCCAGTCCCTCCAACAAGAGCAGCTCCCAGGACCCTCCTCCTTCAGAAGAAGGACCAGCAACAGATCCCTGACGGTTGCCTCCAATCACTTGCGCGTACGTCCTGGTTGGTCCTAAGACCAACCTGGCACGTGCGGCGTCGTGACGGTATCGTGAGCGGCGCATCTCTCACGATCACTCCTATATACCTCGCTCTTCCTGGCGTATGCCGAGGAAGTTGAAGGTATCGGAGAGACAGAACTGACGCTACCCACTCTCCCCCTGACGGTCGCCTCCAATCACTTGCGCGTACGTCCTGGTTGGTCCTAAGACCATACGTGGCACGTGCGGCGTCGTGACGGGGACGTGAGCGGCGCACCTCTCACGATCACTCCTAGCTACCTCGCTCTTCCCGGTGTAGCCCGAGGAAGTTGAAGGTAGGGGAAGACAGACCTGACGCTCCCCCCCCCGCTCGCTGGCAGGACCAGCGTACGTGGGGGGCTGCAGCCGATCACCAACCCGCGGTGGGGATCGATCTGCAGGCCTGGCCGTGCCGCTCACCTGTGGCGAGCGGCTCGACTGAGCACGTCGACCCCGGTCCCGTGCGTCAGACGAGCTGCTGCTGGTCACCGTATCCGCCCGGTCCCTGTGGGAGCGGCGGTCAGGTGACCTGCAGAGCTCGCTTTCGCCGTGAGACCGGTGAGCGTCCTCGCGGCACGTCAAACCGCTGGTACCAGCCGAGGCTGGTACCGTCGGTCGAGGGGACCTGGGGGACCTCTTCCCAGCCTCCACCCGTGGCCGGTCAGAGACCGTCACGTCCACCGGGGGTACCGGCTGGTCGCTGCGAGAGCGGCCGCTGGCCTGGCGAGAGTCACCTGAGCGGCTCTCGACAGTCTTCTGCTCCGTGCCTCGGTCATGACGCTGAGCGAACTCAGGCGTCTTAACTTTGGCTGCACGGTCACCCGAAGGAGATCGTACACTCGGAACTTCTCGCGGACGAGAAACCGAGCCGGTACCTGGCTTAGCAGCAGAGCTGCCAAGACCAGGCGAGGGTGTACCAGCGGTAGCCAGCACACCCTTGGTCCCCGTCTTCTTCTTCTTCTCAGAAGGGGAGACGGGCCCCGTTCCCGAAGGACAGGAGGACCAGCAGAAGAACCCCCCCGTCACACCGGAATGTGACGAGCCCTTCGAAGTTCCCGAAGGAGTCTTCTTAGGGGGAATAACAAAACCCGGTTACCAGCTGGTCGCTGCGAGAGCGGCCGCTGGCCTGGCGAGAGTCACCTGAGCGGTTCTCGCCAGCCTTCTGCTCCGTGCCGTGGTCTTGGCGCCGAGCGAACTCTGGCGCCGAAACTTTGGCTGCACGGTCTCCCGAGGGAGAGCGTACACTCGGGATCTCCCGCGAACGAGAGACAGAGCCGGAAAACCTGTCGTAGCGGCATCGCCGCTAGCACCAGGCGAGGAAGTACCAGAGCTAACCGATACTCCTCTGGTCCCCGTCTATCTCTTCCTTACGGAAGGGGAGACGGGCCCCGCTCCCGAAGGAGCAGGAGGACCAGCAGAAGGACCCCCCGTCCCACCTCGGTGGGACGGGCCCTTAGAAGTTCCCGAAGGAGACTTCTTAGGGGGGGAGGCAGCCTTCTTCTTCTTCGGCTTATGGGCCTTAGAAGTCGAAGGGGAAGAGGCAGCAACAGACGAAGACGAAGATGACACCTTCCTCTTCTTCGTCAGCTCACGCAGGACAGTCGTCAGGTCCTCCATCCAGGCCAGAGTCGGGCCTATTGCCGAAGCAACACGGCCCGACTGCACCTGTCCGGAAGGACCTGGGACTGGGGAAGACACACCATGGGCAGGACCAGCATGGACAGGCGCAGGAACCAGGAGCGACAGGAACAGCAACCAGCTCAGGAGCGGCAGGAACAGCGGCAGCGGTAAACACAGAAGGGACAGCCAAGCCAGTAGCGGGAACCACATCAGCGACAGGTACGGCAGGCCCAGCCATCGCCTCGTAGAATCATCGGCAGCCAGCGTGGTACTGGCGGTCGGTCCAGGGGCGAGCTGCTGGAACAGCGGAAGTCTGGGGCAGGCAACACGAAGAAAACACAGGCGGCGGCGGCATACCCCTCCTGGGTACGGCGGCGACCGGCCCTAGAAGCGGCAGACGGCGTCACCGACAGCATGGGGAGTGTAGACCAGCGGGGGGAAGCAGCATAAGCGGCCGTGAAGGTTGTAGTGGAGACCACTCCAAGGTCACCGCCCCAGACCTCGCTAGACTCTGCAGCAGATCGGGGATGCTAGGCACGCCCTGCAGTCGCAGTGGTCCATACCTGTCCAAGGTCGTCTCCCACGGATGTAGCACCTGCGGTAGCACAGACAGATTAGTAAGAGGGGTTCCCTCGCGCACGGGGGGGGAGACATGCCCCACCCCGAACGGAAGGAAGACCCCAAAAACAAAATACGAGGAAGCTGAGCGGGGGGGCAGGAAAGAAGACGAAGAATCGGATACCAAGGGAGTCGCGGGAGAGCTTTCCGACGACTTCCTGGCAGACCTTCGCTTCCCCTACCCCGCACAGCAGTGAAAAGTAATATGAAAATGAAACAGAATACTGCACTTGCGATTCACTTCATAGAACTTAAGAGGGAAAAATCAATTCCCGGTAAGAGCGGAAACTTGATCCATAATAATATGATGCTATCATAAATATATATGAAAATGAACAATACTGCACTTGCTATTTTCACTTTCACAGCAATAAATCGTAAGGATTAATTCCCGGGTAAGAGCGGAAATTGATCCAAAATTAAATTTGATGCAATTAATAAATGAAAATGAAAAGAAAACTGCATTGCGAATCCACTTTCATTGCATTCTATTCATACAAAATAAGAGGCTCTTGCCGAGCGCAATCAAGCTCTCGGCAACGAACGCACAGGGCAAAAATATAATGAAAAAGTGTACTTACATCTTTCAATTACACACTTTCGCCCAAAATACATGACTCGGCGCGAGTGCGCCCGCCCTCGGCACCGAGACATAATTCAAGGGTTCAATTCATGAAAAGAGCGGAAATCGCCGTCTCTACGGCGATAGTTCCATGTTGATTCATAATTAAGTAATGAAAATGAAAACAGTGTACTTACAGTTTCATTTTCAAGTCAAACCAAACCATTAGTAAAAAACACAATATAAACAAAGCATACGACGATGAAGCGGGCAGAGAGCGATGACGAACACGTCCTTCACACCCGCGGCCGAAAGCAAAAGTGATTCTTCACCTCTCGGGCGCGCGCACGATCGGACAAGCAGTTAACTACCGTTCTCCCCTTGTTCGAAGCTTACGACCGTCCCAGCTGCCGCTAGTTACCTTCCTATTGTTAAAGGACCGAGGGTTTGTATTACGTATCGGAACAAAGAACGATTAGTAATTTCAGTATCCCTATTGCTCGATCTATCCTCACTTAATCTTGACATAAAATCGGTAACAGAGATGTCATACTCGATGTCAGCCTACTCTCAAGTCTCTTAAAGAGCACTGTCTCTAAGTCTTTATCTTGATCTACGTTAGTCTCTTCCTGCCTACACTTACTTCTTAATACAAGACCTTTCCTACGTTTGAGATACCCTAACATCTGGTCCAAAGACCACTCCTGACATTCCAAACATCTGGTCTTTACATCATATTGAACAGGCCTACAATTTACGCATAAGGAATGACTATCGTGTCATAGGGTACTCATCCTTTTCTTGCATTGTTGGCAAAGACGATACGTTATTGAACTTCCGCTCGTCGTTTTCTGTGATGTCGTGGCCGAGAATGCAGTAGCCGTTGTCGTAGCTTGTGTTGTTTCTTCCTTTGCAGAATCAATGTCTGATGACAAGGTATTAAGAGCAATCCAACAGTAATCCAAAGGGATGCGTAATTCGTCACCAAAATCAATCAAATCAAAGGTGCAAATGAAGGCCGGGCAAGACCAAAAAGGAGTTCGCTGTGGATACATCTGTACTCCACCGCGAACGATAAGTGATTGACGTGAGAGGGCAGGTGTGACCGGCCCGTGAGGCAGGGCTATCAGCGGTGGGCTGGTAACTAGGTAACGAGGGTGTTTGCCAGGAGATTGGCAACACTGATCGTTTATTTTAACCAAAGATTTGGTAAAATTTTAATAAATGATGGTTCGGGCTGGTAAGTGACCAGGGCTTGTTCAGGTGTTCAGGGGGTGTATTGCAATATCCAGAGTTAGAAACAGCAGCAGAGTCTGCTGAAAATGAAATGTCACAAGGTATCAGCAGAAGAGGCAGTTTTTGTTATCCAAATCTGCCTCTACATTAACTATTATTAACATTTTCTATACTGACTCTTATTCATAGACTGGTACTATGCAATCATCCACAACAAAAGTGTTCCAAAAAGCATTTTGCACACCATTTCCATTTCCTGGAAAGTATTTACCACAAATGCAACCATACATATTTGTACTAGGGAGAGGGATTCATATGAAAAAGGTCAGGCGATAAAATGCCACAAATGAAAAACAATAACAATTATAATTGCTACACATCTGATTTGTAGAAAAAATAAGATGCCTAAAACCAAAATATGTGAGCTTATGCATGTCCAAAACAAGAGAATTACCTCCTAGGACAGGAGTAATATTTACAATTCTCATTGGAATCAGTTTTGTCAGTAGAAGTGTGAGCAAACAGATGTCTACATTCAGCTATGTAGCTCTTCCAATTTCCTTCCACTACACAGTGCTTGCCAGTAAAGTCTATGTAAAATTAGTTATATTTGAAATGGGGCACAAGTGTTCACAGAATTTTACTCACTAGAAAAGAAATGAGATGCAGTACTTACGCGCTATGCAACTTTGAGTATTCTGGGGTTGCCGAGATGTACTGGGCACCTAAATCAACAGAAGTTTTACCATCCTGTGGATTGCGACTAGTTGCCATACGTCCTCCTAAGTAAGGAAATGTACCATAAAATGGAGTAAAGAACTGAATAATCTTTTGGGTTATTTATGAATACAACTCTAAAATATATAGTATTGTAATGGAAAATGCAAACTATCAAATCTGCCAAAATTTAGTAAGAAATTAGTGCAATTTATAAATGCATCACTAATAAAAAAAAATGTTATAGAGTATGTGCCATTCTGCCCACATTGAACATGATTGTTTTAAACATTACATCCCAGAGTATCTGTTACTTGAAATTTTTCACTGTAAGGTATTAATGCAGTATTCCAAAACAGGATTGTTAACATAGTTATAGCTCATCCTCATTGGCATGAAAAGCACAATTGTTGTACAATAATCTATTAGTATACTACTTACTAGTTTAACGCAAAAAAGTAAATAAGCACTTATGAGCTTTAATTCTAAATCTAATATAATAAATATGCAAAATAATGAGACTGCAATAGTACTTGTAAACTAACTGTACTTGGAGTAAAAAAGATTAAGTAATAAAATGTACTCTGAAATAAAAACATACATTTGTTCAAGTATACTAAACAAATCAACACTTCTATTTATGAAAATACTACAAATCACATTGATCAGATTTCAAAAGAGAAGAACTGCTTCTAACTAGAATATATATACATAGTAGTATATGTAGCATCTATCCAAAATTATCTTTATCAAGCTGAAACTTTACCTGCTCCTCGAGCTTTATCCCACAAGATGAGTTCGACATGTGGTAATTCTCTGCGAAGTAATGACCCTGTCACTGCATTAGTCAGTCCACCACCAACTAGGAGAACACGAGTCATCATTATCTGAACAAAATGGAAATTTCTTTATTCAAAATACAGCCAGCACACATAGCACTGCCGATAAAAGATTTTAATAACAGAAAGTTATGATATGATGGCTTTAACATGACAAAAATATTTTATATAATACCATAAAATAGCAAAAAATGTAAAACACAAAGCAAATTTATGAATTTGGACTTACATAAAAATACATACCATAAAAAGTTACAACTGGTGGTGACTATAAATGGAGCTATACAGTTAACCTTTAAGACATGCATAATTTATATACTTATTTTAAATACCGTTACAGAAATAAAATATAAATGAGAGAATATTAAATGTCCTGATGCCATGAAAAAACATGTCCTCTACCTATCATTTTATTGTAATGAAGAAACCACACACTTCAGATCTGAGAGGGTACACTACAAGCAATTACCTTATGAAAACAACTGTCTACCAGACTCTTCTTACTCCCTCCACCTAAACTCTCCTAATTACCAATGAAGGTCACCCATAACTGCAGATTATGGAAAAAAAAACAGAGCTTTCCCTATCAGCCAATAAGGTCAGAAGCTCATAACAGCAAGTTCTGAAGGGAGAACATAAAACCCACATTAAAATATAAAATGAAAATTTACCCTGGCTAAGGATTTTAGCTGTGATTGAAATTATTTTGCTGAATAACAAGCAATTCCTAAAGACAGCTGGACAAAGACTTAAGAGCTATTTGGCTTCATTAGGCTATTTGCTAGACACAAGTGCTTCTACCTGCATACTACCATTAAACTAACTTAAGACCTTAGCATATTGCACAACCTAATCTAGGTTCTCCAAAGTTGTGCTAAGTTATGATACATGCCACTTCCAGGATATGCCTACCTGCCTAATATACAGTAGTTTTCTTTAACTGATAACCAACAGTTTTTGCTAATCTTTATAAATGACCAAAAGAGTTAATGCTCTCTTACAACTGGGCCTAGGTCAATGTTGATTATTTAACTTTTCCTATTGCTAGCTATGGCAACTCCAGGTTTAGGTTACTTTCTGCAAATACAATGAAGACGAGAACCTTTAGATGAGCAAGCTACAGTGATCAATAAGAGTGAATGGGTATCAAAATCTGCACACTCCCGTGATGAGTAACGCAGGAGGAAAAGCCACAATGTCAAGAGAAAATACAAATTATCTCGCATATATTTTATGCAAACATCTCAGTCACCAATATTGTCACTCTTCATGTACTATTAACATCATTTAGTACATTGTTAAGACAGCTTTTCAGTAATGTATCTATTGTAATTGTAAATTGGATATTTTGTATCCATTCATAAGTAAATTTATGTCTGTGAAGAAACAGAGAAGATTGCATTTAATCCTTTCCTCGATCTGTCAAGAGGTCAGGACCAATTTGTGGCTCGCATGAGATATTAGGGGTTAACCTGTGTGAAAGTTTTGTATATAAATCAGTTAGAACCAGATTTAGTACTACTTCATTAGTACCTCGCTCACCATTGCAAATTCCAAATAGTATTTGGGTTGCTTAACAAGAATTTACCATCATTTTTTGTCGGTCAACAGTAATTAATCTCAGAACTAATGTGTTATTGTATGCTGGCCATCCTGAAATGTTATCATGCATGTGCAGTGTTACAGGGGAGTTTTTGGTAAAAAGTGGAGTTTCCTGCACTGGGGGGGATGGGTGCAAAGCCCCACAGCTATGAAACACAGCCTAGTAAGTCAGGTTAGTAAGGTTTTCTTTTTACTAGCCTAGGTTTCCTTAGCCAATCCCTTCTTGAACATAAATGGTTCCCTTACGACTTGCGCATGTGCAGAACCATTCCATAACAAAAACATATGCAGTCTTTCTCCGAGTGTTTTCTCCAACCCACATTCCCAAAGGATCCCCAACTATGTTGGATAGTTGACTGACACTAAGCAACGCTACCTCCTTCTTCAGAAACACTTGAAGTATAGGGAAAACAATTCCAAGGTAACAGTTCGTGCAGACCGATTGAGTAGAATTACCATCAATAACTACACACGTGAAATATCTAGCTATTTTCCCAACAGTCTAGCTTTCGAACTTGGCTAAGCTAGCCAGCCTATGTGCTTTAGGTATCTACTAGGTTGTAAGCCTAACTCCTTCATTTTATGTTTTGCAGACACCAAATATAATACTTTTTTATTAGTGAGCTGCCTATTAGCTGTCATTTCAAAAGAGGTAGGGCCGAAGTGAAGCCTATGGCATCCCCTAAAAGAAAAAAAGAAAAAAAATAGAGTACTAGCTATAGGCTAAGTGGTCTGCACAGACATTAGGCTAAGTCACACAAATTGACTAACGTAATCTATTGCTTATCGTATGATCAAAACGTCTGACATGATGTTGTTTCCTCAAACAATTGCCATTTACTTAGCCTAAACATGGGGAGCAACTACTAATCTGTATATCTAGGTACCTACTTAGGCTAATTGCATAACTTGGGGTGTTCAGGGCTACCTACAAACTATCATTCACATCACTCCATTCGAATCAAGTTCCATTGCCAATCCACTTCCAAAATATTACGCGCATGCTTAACCAACAGTCAATAACATAACTTAATCATGTCATCAATTCCAAAAAAGAAAAGATGGATTTAAAAACTAACTTAACCTTCGCGATCACTCGTTATCCGTACAATCCGTACCGAGAGATATTTCATAACACTGTTCATTACGTATTAGTCAAATTCACTGGGACAAAACTTGATTATTAGCATAGTAATACCTAATAAAATCACGAATAAAGCTTTTAAATATTCGAATTTTCAAATTGGTTATTTTTTAAAAATACCTTATACGTATTTATTAATGAAAACCTGAAAATCGACAGTAATACTCCATTGTGGAAAAATGAAGTAAACGAAACGGTGCCATGGGGAAGGCTACAGAACTCGCTCGCGAGATAAATTGAACGCTGGATTGTTTACATTGTATAAGAAATTTCGCTCAATTTCTCAAAGCCTCAAATCACGTCACTCACCGGCTCCTGCGAACCCATGGTTAAAAGGACAGGCAGGGCACTTTTATAAAACCACAGCTGCAGTTAAATAGCGAAGGGAAACACCAAGTGACTGGAAAATATTCGTGTCAGTTTATAGTAAAGACAAATTCGTGGGCGAGTCAGATGGGCACTGACAAATACCAGGTGTTATCAAAAGATAACAATGATTACGTAAAGTTATGAGAATCATTTATGGGATAAAATTCACGAGTCCTCCACGATTAAGTTATGTCTTTATTTTTACACTATTTTTTATGTAAGCAAATATATACTCATCAAAATTTGTCGTAAACCATTGAAACTACGTGGAAGGTACTGTCGGCCAAAAAACTCGTGGCAGAGTTTCATAATTTTTCGTTCACCTGCCTGACGCACGATTCATGCCTTATTTATCTATTATTCTTTTCAAAGATGGAAGAAATCATGTGTAATGACGTTAAAAACAGTCACTGATATCTTTAGAACATTATGTTATGTTATTGTGTAAAACTATTTTCCATATAGCAAAATTGACGTGAACGAAACGAAGTGATAAAAAACGTCATATTGCAACCATAGATATACATTACCAAATAGATAGGAGACACCTATCACTAGTAGTATCGCATAAACATAGTCCTTAAATTATCATTTCAATATTAAGTTGAAGGTAGTTGAACCATTCCATTTGTTAAATTTTACAGAAAACATTGGAATCTCACAAAATGCTATCATATTTAAAAACAAAAAGAAAAAAAAACTATATCTTTGCAGTGTGAACCCGGCGACCTCACTCTATTGCTTTTGATGTTATGTGCACGGGAATCTAATGTCAATGTGTCATTTATCGGTCTAAGAAACATCCCTCGATGAGCGAGAGAATTATTACACTGCATTCGGTGCAAGATCCTGTTGGAGAGGTATCAAGAAACCTAATAAACCGGTGAGAGAATCATACATAGGATGAATAAAATTGTTTAAAGAACGGCAAAATTTAAAACATGGGCCTAGAGGTGGAACACCTCGAAGCACCACATGAGAGCAAGACAATACAATAGTGTAAATGTTGCTGAGCAACATTCATTTGTGAATTTTGAATTCTAGTGCCTCGTCACGACATTGCTGAACCAGGAATCATAACTAGCTCTACGCTTATGACTGGTGTCTGATGAATAGTTTAGATGGAGAGGAAGAGATTTTTAAATCTACATTTGAAGTCTTTGATAGTTGTCTAATAAGTCTAATAAATAAGCAAATTTATCTTTGATGGATGAGAGATTCAGTTAGGCTTACTCTTTTTGTTTTGTTTTTTATCGGTGGCCAGTGAATACCACGGATAGGGAGGGAAACGGTTTCAATGATGCATGCATTTTTTTTCTTCAAAACCTAAAGAATACATTTTATTGGGAGATACTTTATTAACATCGGCCTAATCCTTCCATCACTCCTATACGCCACCTCCGCTCTCTTCTACATCAGGCGACTAGATCAGACTTCTCAGTTCTCACTAAGAACTCCATCTCTTGAAAGCATCACTAATGATAACGGCTATTTTAAAATTCCCCGCACCGACAACGGACGCCTTAAAATGCATGTTTATCAAATATTTTCTATTCAAAGATACTTTATCTTTCATTTCCACAAAAATGTGCATGCACTCGTGTTACATCCTGTAGCCTTCAAAGAGCAACTCTTGATTAAAGCAGTAGGTTTTTCTTTAAAAAAACAAAACAAAACATATGAAATAGACTTAAACGAGAACGTCACCTTTCATATTTCTTATCCTTTCAGCTACTTATAATATGCTTATGGTAGTAGGTCTGGTAGGTATACATATGAAACTAATTTGAATTTATTTCTATTTAGAAGAAATGAATAGCTACAAAAAGATCAACCTAAGAAAGCTTTAAGGAAAGTAAGCCTTTCTTAATGTATTCGTCAGTTTTGACTCCCACAGCTTTCCAAGGTGTCCAAATGAAACGGGATGATATGCAAGGAATTCGATCAAAAAATAAGACTGATTATATTCGTTTGATTTTTTATGATTGCTTTTTTGACTTTGAATTACTAGGTCTGAGTTAATTATATTAAGCAATTATGAAAAGGATAAGACTAAAGGCGAACATAGCTAATAAAACAAGAATAACGGGAATATTCAAATAAAGCAGAAATATATATGTATATATATATATATATATATATATATATATATTGTCAATTTAAATATTTATTAATATTACGTATCCGAGAGAGATACTGCTGAAAATAGACCTAGGCAAATCATGTGGGAAAATCAGAAGTCCAGTTTAGGCCGCCTAAATGTGTCATGCAAATTATTTTATTGATCAAGGACAAAATTAGTTAACTAAACATCGTTTTCAAAGAATGTTAACGCCTTGATGTATTATTTATCGGCTGTAGGAGGACGAAATGGACAACACCCTAACGACAGGTACGATCAAGTTGAGTCAAGGACTCAGAGCGGCAGCAAAGCCAACTTCAAAATCTGCGGTATGCTGTCACGAAGCTAGAGTTGAGAATAAAATTAGAAATCGTGGACCCATCGGTATATATTTTTCCTTACTTTGCAAAATAATTATCTTTTAATACATTGAATAAGTCTACTCAGTTCTAATGTAATTCATTTCAAGTATAGCACCTTTGAAAGGAAATGTTATTTTTGTTAAGTAAATAATCTGGCACCTGCATATGGCAATATTTCCATAACGAACAATGAATTAAGAAACTACGCCAATTCTTCGTTGGCCGTCTGTACATATGTGCTTTTAAAATTCATGAACGCTGTAGGCAATGTTAACACTGACCCCTAATCCCTCGGTCGTAATTATGTTTTGCACCTTGCTGCAACTGTTTAATCAGTATGATCTAATGTACATCGTGCTCTAACATCTAGGTACTATTCTTATCTAGTGTAGCCATTACTAAGTTGACGTTATCACTGATGTCACGCAGTTTATGAATAATTAAATACGCATTCACTGTAACTAAACTTAGTGTCAAGTTTCGAATTAACGACAACCGACTTTTGTGGGAAGTCTTTTATGTACTATATAGAGTACCAATATACTGTCTCATATATATATATATACTATATATATATATATAAGATAAATATTAATTAAATTATAATTACTAACTATATATATATAGATATATATATATATATATATATATGAATGATGGACAGTATATTGGTACTCCATATAGTACATAAAGACTGTCACAAAAGTCGGTTGTCGTTAATTCGAACTTGGCAGTGTAAGTTTTGTTACAATAAATGTGCTAATAAATATATATATATATATATATATATATATATATATATATATATATATATATATATTTAATTCTAACCATGAATTCTACGCATATTGCTTATCATCATGAGATAAAGTTACATTACAAAATTCTTGTCAAACATAGCTATGTGCTCTAACCTGTAATTAAATTTCTTCAAATCTCTCCCAAATAAGAGATTATATATATATATTATAATATTATATATATATATATATATATATATATATATATAAATACAACACATGTTAAGTATTTGGGGGCATCGCACTCGGCCTATGCTTCTCGAACGAAGACATCTCGTTCACGCTCTAAGTTGGTCTCAGAGAAATTGAATTCACGGCCTTAGTATCAAAGTTCCCCCAGTTATTTAATGATGGCTGGTGTAAATTAAGCCAGCTTTGTGCCATAACGGACCCTATGTAGCCTTTAAGTATGAAAGGTAAAAGAGCCCTGATGTGGACCTCTGGAGTGGCACCAACATGGACGATCGTTATTAGTGGAAAACGCTTTCTCAGTGTGCCTCATTGATCCTACATTAGCAAGTAACAGGCTTCACATTTCCGAAAATAGAGAGAGAACTAGGACACCTGTATTCCATTATTTTTTCCTTATCCTGAAATTTTCATCATCTCAAAAAGCTTGTCAGTCATTACTTTAGCGTAATGAGTTATATATATATATATATTTTTTTTTCACAATAGTTCCACGACAAAATCTATGCTATACCGTTGATGACACGGACAGCTCTAGGAGCAACGGTTCGTGCTGGCATACAACCAACTCAGTCTAAACAAAAAATACTACCCTAATACAATTCAACTGGTCTGTTAATATTTTACTTACGTTTTTATTTATCAATTTGTTAATTTATCTATTTTTCTATTAACTCGTATCCTCTATCTGTGGTTCTTATTACGTTCTGTTTTGGACGAACGCCATATTCTTAGAAACAAATTTCAAGTCAATATTGGCTTCTTTCATATGAAACGAGTTCATCTTTTGAATAATAATAATAATAATAATAATAATAATAATAATAATAATAATAATAATAATATTATTATTATTATTATTATTATTATTATTATTATTATTTATTGGAAGGAGACCCTCTTTCAAACAACTTTTATTGAAAGATATTGCTGCATTCAACTTGTAAATAGTCTTCTCTATTTTTCTAACAATAGCTTTCTCTCTGCTACTACAACTGGCGAGTATTGCGCCGATATTTCTCATCAGGAGGAGTCAATTTCGGGGATATTGCTTAAAATTTATTTATTTGTCACAGTAAATGAACAAATAAAAAATATAAGTCGATCTAGTGGCCAACGTTTCTCTCGGTATCATCCGAGCATGATCACGGCAGTGGATCGGAGTAGACTGTAGGTGTCGACTAGGACTAGGATAAGGATAGGGAAGTGGGGAATAGGGGAGAAGGAAGAGTACCTCTGGATACAATCCAGTTTAAGCCTAGCGGCGGATACTCGGGATGGGAAAGGTTGAAGGAAAAAAGGGATGGAAAGTGAAGTATAGTAGAAGAGAAAATAGTGAGGGGCAGACCCTCTTGCGAAGTTAGATTACTGGTTTAGCCACCATGCAAGGACAAGACAGAGAAGAAAGGCTCGGAAAACAGTTAATTTGGTTCACCGCCTGATAACTGGAATTGATTTTATATGTTAGTAGGATTAAGATGTACAAGCACCTTATGTATTTAGTTATTTGTTAATTATAATTTATATCATTATTATTATTAGTTTTTTTTATTTTTTTATATATATATATATATATATATACTATATATATATATTTTAATTAGCAGTATATATACCTTGGTCTGGGGGGGTCACAATTGACCTTTGGCTCAAGTCTACTCCACCAGTAGTGATCTCTGACTTGGTTGATGGTGAGATCTCTAGTGGTTGTGAATAAGTTTTCATCCTCTAAACTTAATTTGTCCCAAGTTTTCTGCCCAAGTCTATGGAACCTGACATTCAGAGGCTCCAATTTTGAGTGATTATGCAACTCCCTTATTGTGTTGAAGTAGGGGGGACTTTCCCTATATGCTTGCCTCAGAGCTTTATTCTGAACTGCTTGCATTTTACTAAGTACTGTTTTGCTAAGTGCTCCAAATATGATGGCTGGGTATTCTAGCTGTGGCCTGGCTAGTGATTTGTATAGTTTGAGTTGAGTTTTTGCCGAAAGTCCTCTGAATCTTTTTAATCTACTGACAGTTTTCCTCGCGGTAGCTATTCTCGCCTGTACATGGGGAAGAATGCCTGATTTTTGAAATTTGCACCCAAGAATTGTGACTTGTTGGTTATATGGAATTCTCCTATTGTTGACTATGATATCCATGGGACGTCGGGCAGAAAGAAATTGAGAGGAGCTGGAATTTATTCATATTTGTAGTTACTTTCCATTTCTTTTCGTAGTTATTGATTTTCTGTATTTCTCTAATAGTCTTTCTTTGCAGCATACATTTGGCTTTGGTAGGATATGTTATTACTTGGGTGTGATCATCTGCAAACATAATTTGAAGGCAACCTTGAGATGGAGGAGTGGTGTCTTTAATGTAAAAGTTGTAGAGTGATGGGGAGAGAATGCTACCTTGAGGGACCCCTGACTGTAACTGGAACTCTGGTCCTATGAAGTCTTTAATTTTAATTCTTGCCACACGGTTGTCAAGAAAGTTACATAGCAGTCTGGTTGGTAAATCTGGCAATTGCGCCTCCAAAAGTTTGTATTTTAGACCGTCATGCCAGACTTTATCGAAGGCTCGACTGACATCCCTAGAGATAAGGTTGCAGCCGTGTCCTAAGCTTTTCTTGACTGCTATGAACTCATATAGTCTAGTTAATGCAAGCTGAGTTCCTTTGCCTTGAGTAAACCCATATTGATTATTATTGTTTGTAGATTATCTTCGAGGAACTCATTAAACCTTATCTGAATGATTTTTTCAAGGATCTTACCAGGTATTTCTAGAAGGGAAATTGGTCTATAGTTAGAAACAGTAGTTAGATCTTTACCCTTTTTCCCCACAAAGGGAAGCAGTGCTTTCTTGAAAAAGTCTGGCCAGTAGCCCATACTTATGGTTTCATTGAAAATGACTCTTAGGAAGACCAGCATGGAGTTGGGAAGATGCTTAATAATAATTTTGTTTACTCTAGAATGGCCAGGTGCTTTGTTTTTAAAATTATTGATTATTTTGATGATATCTTGCAGTTGAATTGGTTTAATAAACTGGTCTTCAACATCTAATCTATCGAGGTCTACCGTGTCGTATGGTATTATTTGGTCATCATGTTCATGTAGTGCTGCAATCACTCGTTGTTCATGTTGCAAGTCAAAACCTTAGATTCTCCCTGGGTTTATTTTGAAGATATTAGACCAGTATTCTCTGAAAATTGGTTCCTGATCCTGGGGTGAAAAGATCTTCCAGTTGTTATGGAGTATGTAAGCTGTAGGTTCAGTATCTGAACCCAGAAGCCTCCTGATCATTTTCCAGAACTTTCCTGGGTCTATGTAGATTCCTTCGATTTTATTTAGAAGTGTCTCCCAAGTCGAATTTATGAGTTCCTTAGCTTCTATTTTAATTCTTTCTTTAATATTTTGTAAGTATTCTAATAGCTGCTGTGATGGGCATGATTATTAATTAAAACTAGGGCTTGTTTATAGCAATATTGTAATTGCTTAAGATTCTCTGTTTCTTTAGAATATGGTAAGATCCTGAAAGTTTTGAGGGGTATACAAAGTTCTGTGGCTTCTTTGATCATCCTGTACCAAAAAGTTATTTTATCATCGATATAGGATTTATCCTTTCTGATGTTATCAGGTTCGTCATAGTTGGAGAGAGAGTCATCGAGAATATCCTTGAAACGGTCCCAGTTGGCATTGGTCAAATCGAGTGTTGGGCTGATGGCTACCATAATAGGTCTCACAGTAAGTTTTAATAATATAGGTATGTTTTAGGGCTTGTTGCCTTGTAAGATAAGGCGCCCTATGAGGTAATGTTAGACTTGCGATAATCTTACGCTAAGTCGGTTGGTATTGCACTTCCATATTCATGGGAGTGACTTGGGGTTTGTAGATCACTTACGAAGTCGGGATTATCTTCTTGTTTATGGCGACGAGGTGTTAACTCATGATGATTCGGTGAGGAGGTTCTTGTAGAAAACACGAAGTATAAAAATATATATATTCTTCTGAAGTTTTACATGGTGAAGATCAGGTATGATTGTACAAGTCTTCTAATAACGATAGCTTGATCGCTTCTGCCAATGATGATGGCTACTTCTACTCTCTCTACATGATAAAGCTTAGGTAAAGAGATACAGGTCTTCTAATGACGATAGCTAACTCTAATCTGCCTGTCTACCATCTCTGTTACAAGTTATGAAGGAACAGACAGTAGTTCGAACATATGAACATACAATCAGATGACATAGTTTCATACGAACATACAATCAAAATGAGACACGCTACAGATCACGTAGGCCGTTTGAATTATAGGTCGTGGTAGTTGTCTCAAGCAGGGAGCTTGGACTAAGGTTTATAAACAAATGAATGACTACAGGTGACGGCATGTTATCTCAGCCTACTTTTTATTGTATACGTCATCTTTAGCGTCTCTAGTCTAATCACATTCCTGCAAGCAATCTGGTTGACCTCTTTAGTTTTAGTATTTTATATATATGGACTAACATTCCATATTTTTATTATGTAAACACTTACATATGTGATCTGAGGAAGTTAAAGGACCCTGAGTGATTGAATAATTGAAAATGTGGTATCTGTTAGACAGAAGGATGTCAGGTTTGCCCTTGGATCTTCTGCTGAAGTATGTTTGAAAATCTGGTCCTAGAAAGTAAACTAGATTCCTGTTCATAAGACCTTGAATTAAGGTGCCTCTGGGATTAGTGCTATTGTGGCCCAGGGCCGGGTGAGTTGCATTTAGGTCTGCTAGTAAATAGACTGGGATATTGCGTCTCATTAAGGACAAGATATCCTGCTGAGGAAATACTGGGTTCCTGGGAGGTAAATAAGTAGTTGCTATAATTACTGGTCCCCGAACTGTCTGTAGTTCTACTGCAATTAGGTCATGATTGAATCCGTCTATTAATTTGACTGTGATATCCCGTCTTACTGCTATTGCTGTCCCGGCATTTTGATCGTTAGTGGTGTTGCATTGAAAAACGTTGTAGTTCCAGATCTTGATGCGAGTGGAGTTGGGTATCCCCGTGGAATTGAGAAAAATAAGATGTGGGGAGAAAGAAGAATAAATGTTGCTTAGTTCCTTACTACGAAGGAAGGTCCACTTCAGTACGTTATGTTGAATGACTGTGAGAGTGTCCATTATGGTGTTTTTCCTTTCGTTAAGTCAAAGAATCCTGAGTTTAATTTTTGGAATTTATCGTGGTTTATCCTCGTGATCCTGCTACTATATTTGTCAAGTTCTATTGTTCCATCAGTAAAATATTGTTTGACTGTATTATTATCTAATTCCTCTGTGAAAATGTACTTCATCGTTTTATATTCAAAAATCATCCTCTTGAGGGTATTGTGGGTTGGGTTTTTGGGGTTTGCCGTGTTAATGGAAATGTAAAGTCTGAGTCCAATTTTGGGGTTCTTGGTCTGATTGATGGAAGGGAGGCTTGGAAGAGCCAAAGCTCCTTGTGTTTCAGGGTCTGTATTATTGTATGATGAGGTTGTTGCTTGTGATAGTTGAGGTGGCTGTTTTTTTGCAGGGTGTGAAGGCATTTCAACTTCAGAGTCTGAATCGCTTAGTATTCTTTTCCTCTTGGCTTCTTCAGTTTCCATGTCGTCATCAATTGTCGGGGGCTGATTGGGGCTGGTGTTGTTTTGATTTTCCGACTTTAACAATGATGAGACTTTCTTGGCTAGCTTGATAGCCTCTGTAGGAATTTTAATCAACGGTAGTCCATTAGCCTTGTAGAAAGCGTCCATCATTGTTTGGAAAGTGCCTGGTTCAACTGTTTCGCTCAAATTTGCAGTGATTATAGCTGTGTTAATTACAGTGAGCTGATGAAGTGAGATGTTGTTGTTGGGTGTGATTGAACTATTCGGCGCAGTTGAGGCTGTGGCTTGAGCGAAGGTCTTGTTTGGAGTGATCTGGGATTGCTGGTTCCTGATCGTTTTAGCCTGGTCCTTGGTCAAAGCTTTCCTGGTTGGGCATCTTGCAGCCATGGTTGGGTGATCCCCATTACAAGTGATGCACTTTGGATTTTCTTGGTTGGTGCAATCGGTCCAATAGTGTTCCTCAGAGGCACATATAGAGCAGATTTTATAGGTACTTGGCTTGGTGCAGTTCTTTTTTGTATGCTCATAGCTGTAGCATCTCATACACTGGGGTGGAACAGAGTAGATCTCCTGACTTAGGAATCTAGGTGGAAAGGATTGGCCAGAGATGAGAAGTCCTTTGATGAGACAGTCTCTCACCATCTGGGTAGACTCAAGTTTCTCCTTGAATGTGGTTTTGGTGTTAGGAAGCTTAATGATTGCAGAAACCTTTACACCGTTACGTTGCTCAATTTCGTACTTGAGCTCCTCTTCGGATAGATTATATACCAAACTGTCAGCCTGGGTTACGACCAATGTACGTGAAGCATTCAGATGAGGGGGTCAGAACTTCAAAATTATTATGTAGAGCCAGTTTGGTGTCAGGATGAATTATTTTTTCAATTGTAGCTTCATCTGCTATAGCTAAGTAGTAATTATTAGCCTTAGTGAGCTTGTGGATAAAGCATAATTTATCCTGAAGAGTATTCCATATTGCCAGGCGACGTGATTCTTCATCAAGTCCCTGGCTAGTGTCCTTAATCTTTACTTTACCCATTATGTCATGATTAAGCAATAATTTTACCCTCTGAAAGAAAAATAATTAATTCCCTCTGTAGAAAATACTGAATTAATCTAGGGGATTTGCACAACCTTTTTGATAAATATGTAAATTTCAAAATGTTGAGGATATTTTTGAGAAATTTGTAATACAACAATGTGGGATGATTTTTGAAAAGGGGGGAAGGTGCAGAAATATCAACTTTTTAACAAAACTTCAAAAAAAAAGTGAAGAATTTCAATTATTAAGGGCGGTAGAACCAAAAAAACGTTTTTTTTTTTTTTTTTTTTTTTTTTTTTAAAGGAAATTAGAGTAACAGTCATAGTTAGCAGTCACTTTATGGAAGGCAGTGACCAATACCTAACTCCTATGCAGGCACTACTGAAGAAGTATGAGCCTGGACGATGCAGAACTCCCAGTGCCCTAGAGAAGTTTTAAGACCACAACGGCTACTCCAGGGGCAAAGGGCTACTGATGGTGTTAGTTGGAAGAAGTTGAGAATGGGGTCTGAATCAATAGAATGGGTAGACAAGGCTGGGATTGCCTTGACTAATGGTTAAGATGGGAGGATATAAGGTGGGAAGGTAGTAGGAATGGGACTAGGAATGGTGGTGATAGTGATGGAAGTTGGGGGGGGGAATGGGGGTAGGGAAGGATGGATGGGGATGGAAGGGAGGGTGGAATTTCACTTATAGTTTTGCGCCAATTTGGCAGCAGTCGTAAAAGTGGCTTAGAGCTCTGTATCAGCAGCCAATGAGAAGGCAGCTCTGACAGAAGTGCTCTCAGCCAATAGGAGGCAAGTTCAACTTTCTTCAAGCTTGGTTGCTGAGAACAAGCTTGAAGGTTTCGGTTGTCGGCCAATGGGAGGGCGGCTTTCTCTCTACCAATAGGCGGCAAGGACGCGGGAGCGATCTCTCGGTACGTCTGCTCTCTGCGAGGTCTGCTGATAGAATGGAATGATAGGTGTTGTCAAGATCTACTCAATATATAGCGGCAGGTCAGCAGGGGGGTCAACCGCGAGCTGCGTTTTCATTGGCTGGTGGCGCAATGCGCTCCAGCTATTGGTTGAAAGAAGTTTTCTTCAAGACGCTTCTCGTCGTTGAAGGTTGCGCTGTTGCAGCCTAGCTGATTGTCGAGGCTGGGGCAAGACTTCCCTGGGCGCTGTGTCACGACGGCTCGCGTTGTCATTGGCTGATGGGCTGCTTGTCTCATCTGGTATTCTTTGATCGGGAGTGTCGTTCGGTCTGGTATTATTTGTGCTATTATTTATGCACATAGGTCTCCTTAGGTTGGTGGGGAGGAAGAGCACTTCCTGCGTCGTATTCAATGAGGGCTTCTCTTGTTGTATGAGGAGTGCCTCGAGCAGTCGCAAACGTCGTTGGTCAGGAGCCCTCCCTATTATCTTAATATTCTTGATAATACCGTCGCGGGAGATGGCTTCCTGGTGTGCTGTCATGGTATGGTTTTTTAATTGCCCCTTCTTGTGCGTGGCAAGAAATCCTCTTGGACAGTTTCATAGAAGTCATACCAACGTAAGAGCCGGACATCCACGGACGGGGCATGAGAATTGGTAGACTACATTCGACTGTTTCAAGAGTCTCTTGCTGGGGGGGGGGGGGTCGGGTTGTTCTTCATGATAAGGTCGCGGTACGTCGATTTGGTAATAAATCACGAGTTCGAGTTCTTTGTCGACTTCGGTGGGGGTCACATTTTCTCTGATGATTTTCCTCAATGCATCTTCGTCCTCACGGTGACGTGCGTGCATTCTGGCTTTGTAAAAAAAAACAGCTTGATCTTCTCATGGGGTGGGGCTGCGGTCTCTCACTCTCGCTATACCACCGATCCACGCTGTTCGGACTTCTTTATTAATAAGTCGATTCGGATACCCGTTATTAACGAGTACCTGAGTGACTCGGTCGAGTTCTTTGTGAGTGTGTCCCCGCCAGGAAGAACAGTGCGTGAGGGCCCTCCGAATGTTATGCCCTGACTGTGGTGTTCTGAAACCGTGCAGGACATTCGCTGTCACCATTCAGGCAAAGTCCTAAGTTTGTTTTCTTTGTTTATATACCGAAGTTTTTAGACCATCGTCGGTCTTGGAGACGATGACGCCTCGAGAAAGGGGAAGCGGCCTTCGTTGCTGAATTCGACGGTATAATTCAGGCGAACTGCACTGCTGGAACATGCGCCGGACAGCTTCAACCTCTTCCGCATTCTCGGCATGTACAAAGATATCGTCGATATATCTTGCGTATTTACGGGGTTTTCTTATATTGGAGAAAACTCTCTCTTCCACAGTACCCATGTAAAATTGGCGAATAGGACACCGAGAGGGGAACCCATCGCGACTCCGTCTTTTTGTCGGAACATCTGGCCTTTGTGGTGGAGAAAGGGGCCTTCTTCGTACATATCTCGAGGAGTGTTCCGCAGGGATACTTCTGGGATATTTAGCTGGGTGTAGAGGGGTCCCTGTAGATGCGGTCCATAATGATATCGATGGTCTCGTCGACAGGAACGTTTGTGAAAGCGATTCTACGTCAAGGAGGCATAGTTCCTGTTCCTGGGGAGTCTCGGATTTCTTCGAGGAATTCCGTAGAGAGTACGTCAAGATTTGATTAGGCGCTTGGCCAGTCCATACGGTTGGGCGGGTGTCTGGCTGATGATGGGGCGGAGAGGTTTCCATTTTTGTGTGTTTTAACGTTGCCGTACAGATAACAGGTGTAATCTCCGATGATTGGCGGGAGGTGCACGGCATTGGTGGCTGCGTTGACACTGCTAATGATGTCATTGGCTTCTTTTTTTATTTCGTCTGTAGGGTTTTTAGTAAGGTGCTCGAACTTGGTACTGTCAGACAAGATGGCATCCAACTTCTGGTGGTACTCCGCCGTCTTGATCAGTACGAAGGCTGCTGTCTTGTCTGCACGGCGCACAGTTATGTCTTCTCATTGACGTAGGGCCTTCGCTGCTTCTTTCATCTCACGGGAGAGGATCCACTATTGTATGTGCCGCGTTCCGTGAGGGCTTCTGCAAGCAGGAGGGGCTGCAAGAGTCGTAGTGCTGACGAGATTGTGGCTTTCATATGTGGTTTATGGTTTCATTTTTCGTATTATTGGGCACTTCCTTCTAATGGGAGAGATGTTATTTCCGTCTATCGTTCTTTGAACATATCTGGTTCTTAGGGCCTGATCTTGTGCCGCTGTTATCATTCCTTCAGTTTCCTTCTTTAGCTCTCCCCTCTGTAGCCATTGCCATGTGTCATCGCTGGCTAGTTCTTTAGTCTGTCTCATGTATTGTCCGTGCATTGGTTTGTTGTGCCATTCCTCTGTTCTGTCTGTCATTCTCCTGTCTCTGTATATTTGTGGGTCTTCGTCTACTTTTATTAGTCCTTCTTCCCATGCACTCTTTAGCCACTCGTCTTCACTGGTTTTCAGATATTGCCCCAGTGCTCTGTTTTCTCGATGTTGACGCAGTCCTCTATACTTAGTAGTCCTCTCCCTCCTTCCTTTCATGTTATGTATAGTCTGTCCGTATTTGCTCTTGGGTGTAGTGCTTTGTGTATTGTCATATGTTTCCTGGTTTTCTGATCTATGCTGCGGAGTTCTGCCTTCGTCCATTCCACTATTCCTGCGCTGTATCTGATTACTGGCACTGCCCATGTGTTTATGGCTTTTATCATATTTCCGGCGTTGAGTTTTGACTTGAGTATCGCCTTGAGTCTCTGCATATATTCTTTCCTGATCGTGTCCTTCATCTCTTGGTGTTTTATATCCCCTCCTTCCATTATTCCCAGGTATTTGTATCCTGTCTCATCTATGTGTTTGATGTTGCTCCCATCTGGTAGCTTTATCCCTTCAGTTCTCGTTACTTTGCCTTTTTGTATGTTGACTAAGGCGCATTTTTCTATTCCAAACTCCAGATTAGGGTATCTATTTCCTTGATGCTCTTACCATAGAGCTTGATGTCGTCTATGAACATCAGATGGTTGATTCTGTTGCCTCTTTTCTTGAGTTGGTACCCGGCATCCATCTTCTGTAGTACTTTTATCATGGGAATCATGGCTACTACGAAGAGTAGTGGGGACAGTGAGTCCCCCTGGAAGATCCCTCTCCTGATATTAACCTCTGCTAGTCTTATTCCAGAGCTTGTAAGTATTGTATTCCAGTTGCGCATTGTATTTTTGAGGAAGCTGATGGTGTTTTCCTCTGCCCCATATATTTTCAGGCATTCTATTAGCCATGTGTGTGGTATCATGTCGAAGGCTTTCTTATAGTCTATCCATGCCATGCTTAGGTTGGTTTTCCTTCTCCTACTGTTCTTCATTACCATTTTGTCTATCAGGAGCTGGTCTTTTGTGACCCTACACTTCCTTCTGCAGTCTTTCTGTTGGTGGGGGATGGTGTTTGTCTCCTCTAGGTAATTGTATAGCCTTTCACTGATGATACCTGTTAGTAACTTCCACATTATTGGTAGGCAGGTGATAGGCCTGTAGTTACTGGCTATATTTCCTTTACTCTTGTCTTTTTGCACAAGGATGTTCTTCCTGTGGTCATCCATTTGGGTGCATGGTGATTTGAGATACAATGCTGGAGTTGTTCTGCTATTCGTGGGTGTAGGGCCTTGAAGTTTTTGAGCCAGTATCCATGGACTTCATCGGAACCTGGGGCTTTCCAGTTTGGCATTTTCTTTAGTTGGTGTCTGACTGTGTCTGTCGTGATCTCTGTGAATCTTTGTTTTATTTTCCCTGTTTCTTCTTCCTTGACTTCCTGGAGCCATGTTGTATGTTTGTTGTGTGATACCGGATTGCTCCATATGTTTTCCCAGAGTCGCTTACTTGGTTCGGCTTCAGGAATTTCTGGGTGGTTGTCTTCCCCTCTTAGTTGGCTGTATAGTCTTTTCTGGTTGGTTCCGAATAGTTTGTTCTGTTGGTATCCCTTATTCCTGTTCATGTACCGTTGGATCTTATGTGCTTTGGCCTTAAGCCTCTGTTTTACATCTTCTATTGTGTTGTTTAGTCCCCTCTCTTGTACTTTGTATTTCTCGTTGATTCTTCTCCCTTGTTTCTTGCTTCTTAGCCTTTTTTCTGCCATCTCTTTCAGTTTACTCAAGTCAGATCTCATCACCATGATTTGCTTTTCCAGGCGCCTTTTCCAAGGAGGTTGCTGTTTTGGTTTCTGTTGGGTTGGTTGTGCTGGTGGTGTTGGTGTTCGAATCTCCATCAGTTCTGCTACTAATCTTGCTCCTGCATATGCCAAGTTATTTGTTTCTGTGATACTGGTGGTGTGTATTATGCCCATTATTTCATTGACCTCACTTGTTTTCTCCCTTATTTCTTGGTGTTGTAGGCTTTCATGGAGGGGATCTTTGTTCTCTCTGTATCTGACTCCATCCATTGTCTAATCTTTTCTACCCATTCTGTCCTCTCTGTTACTTCGTCGCTGTTTCCTCGTGTGTCGTTGTTTGATACCTCGTTGTCGTGTGACATTTCCCTTTCCAGTTCTTCTCTTTCTGTTGGGGAGAGCCAGTTCTTTTTCTTTATGTTCCTTACTTGGTCTGCCAGCCTCTGCTCTGTTTGGGGGGTGTTATTCCTCTCATTCCAGATGTTGACCAATCTTCTTCTATATCCTCTCTCCGTCGGGTTGCTTCTAATGTAGCATCTCCATATTTCCTTCTCTTATCCATTTCTTCCTTTTTGCTTCTGTAGCTCCAATCTCAGGCTGTTGATTACTCGTTCTGGTGGTCAGTTCCTGGATGACGACCTCCAAGTACCTGACTGTCTTCCCCTTCAATTGGGTTGAATACCTGGTTGCCGGACGAAGCTCCTCTGTTGCCAGAGGTTCCATTTACGTCGTTGTCGTTTATTCCTTCATTTCTTTCCATCATTGCTGAGTTTTGCTATTTAACCCATAGCTGGACCCTACCCCATCAGGGATAGGTACTCATTTACAGCTGAGTAGACTGAGGAAATTATGGTAAAGATCCTTTCCCAAGGAATCAACGCCGAGGAGAGCGGTCACCCATCCAACGACTGACCAGCCCCAATGTTGCTTAACTTGACTTAAGTCCATTGACGACCTAATTATTATTATTATTATATTATTATTATTATTACTAATATTTACTTTTATTATTACATGTACCGTGATTATTTTTGGAGGCATTCAAACTATCCTTTAAATCCATTAAGGTCGCCACTGAAAGTGTTTTGAAGGTCATGTAAAAGAAAAACAAAGTCAACTCATTTTAGTGGTTCCTTCATGCTATGAAATCTCTAACGTAGCTGCATTTTTTTCCAATCAAGAACGAAATCTAAAACTAAATGTTTGTTATGTTGACGACGTTCGAATCTGAAATATTCAAATCAAATTACTGATGAGATCTCAATGAACAACTTTGCAAATTGCCCCGTGCATTAAGCAGGTTGGTATTAAATATATGTACACTGTGCACAATAACAAACAGGTTGTATTGTCTTAATTGTAAAAATCAGCACGAGGCTTCAGTAGAAAGCTTCTATCATAATTATAATTACATTGTCAAGTCGGAAGTCGCAAATTACCCACAGAGAATAATCTATATTAATTCCATTAATCATTACCACACCACTGTTTGCCAGCTTTTTTTTTTCGGAAATAAACAGACAGTAAAAAGAGAGCTTTACGTAACGAACGCCTCCGGCCAACTCCGGCGGAAAAGCCTTAAGGAAAACCGTCATCGTTACATAAGAGGCTTGGCATTATCCAAGTTTCCACCGCCAACGCTGCGCCTCTGACCCCGAGAAGGATTTTCAATGCCAACCAGTGAAAGGGAGAGCTGAATTGCCGAGAGTGGTTGTTATTTGCATTTTGGGACGACTGGAAAATGGGAATTATCTCGGCCGTTTCACGCCAGGCCGAGGATAGGGCCTTGACAGGAAGCGTCGCTGGCGGGAGCCTGGTCAATCCGTGTGTCACGCAAAATATCGCAGCCCGTTTTGGCGATAAGAACGGTGCAGTGTTGATCTGCGTGGACAGAACCGGCTCGAACTCATTCGAATTAATGTTAGGATAGAGGAGAAACTCTTGAAAATCTAAATAAAAAGCGGCAAACGAAATGGAGAGACAATCAGAGGGTCGTTCAGTCTGTGGTATATACCCGGGATATTATTACTTTGTTCGCTTCGTGTTATCTTATGGTTATTCCTACTGCGGTGTGACTTACAAACAATCGATTTTACACTATTTATTATTCATTTCCCTTTTATCTGCAAAAAATATTTGCCTACAGTAATGCAATGTGTATGAAACAGTGATGAAGTCATTGGATCTTGGAGAGACAGAAAATGAATGGGTGGGCTGAAGAACGTTCATCAACTCAGTCCATTATAGAAAATGTTACACTGTCACATACCAGAACTTTTACTAAAAGAGACGTGAGATTTCCACGCGATCTGTCATCGTATGAGTGAACAGCCTTACACTCCCGAGCTTTCGAAGATGTAGAGGCATTACCAAAACCACAAATCATACGCCAACGGAGTGATACATCCACGGGAATCCGGATTAAGTCGGACTAAACCAGCAAGAAAAGGTGTGGTAATTTTATCGGTTCTCTGGCAACACGTCAACTGAATAGAACAAAACAGAATTTAGGGCAAGGGCCAAGCGCTGAGACCTATGATGTCATTCAGTCCTGACGGAAATTGACAGTCAAAAGGTTTGAAAGGTGTAGGAGGAAAAAATTTCGCAATGGAAAGTAATATGAAAGAAAGAGATTATGAACGGAGGCACAGTAAAAGCAATGAAAGGGGTTGCAGCTAGGGGCCGAAGGAGCGCTGCAAAGAACGTTAAAGCAATGCCTACAGTGCACCGCGTGATGTACACTGACGACACTACCCTCCTATACAGGGCAATACCTAAACTTAGAAATGACTGGGTACTCACTTATTCAGTAAGTAATTTCAACGGTTTGTTGGAAGGGCCGAACAGTTTGCTATTTATTATTATTATTATTATTATTATTATTATTATTATTATTATTATTATTATTATTATTATTATTATTATACTATTGGTCGATTCAACCTTACATTGAGCCTTCTCAATTTTTCTCATGACTTCTACAGAGAATAAAACTGCTGCATAAACGCTCTTTATATATTTCTCTTTGGTGATATATGAACATTGGCCAGTTGTTGACGAATATTAATGAGGAAGGGAAGCAATTTAAGAAAAAATATTATTATTATTATTATTATTTTTTTTTTTTGCTCTATCACAGTCCTCTAATTCGACTGGGTGGTATTTATAGTGTGGGGGTTCCGGGTTGCATCCTGCCTCCTTAGGAGTCCATCACTTTTCTTACTATGTGCGCCGTTTCTAGGATCACACTCTTCTGCATGAGTCCTGGAGCTACTTCAGCGTCTAGTTTTTCTAGATTCCTTTTCAGGGATCTTGGGATCGTGCCTAGTTCTCCTATTATTATTATTATTATTATTATTATTATTATTATTATTATTATTATTATTATTATTATTATTATTCAATGTAGAATTATCAAACGAGGGAATCAGATATCTCAGGAAGTTTCTAAAGAACAAAATGTCACTCAATACAGAAAGCGTACACACCAGTGAACAGCACAGTACCAAGAAGAAAATAAAACAAAGAAAAAAAGAGAGAAAAACACAGAAAGGAACAGCAACTAAGGATTATATGAAAGATCACAAGAAAAAAAACAGTGAAGAGGTATAATCAAAAAGTAAAACAGGTAGGATGATAAGAAAATCGCTATAATAACAGTATGAAGAAGGAGAAGAAAAAAAGACGAAGAGAATAACACCATTTCCATTTCCCTTTTCCCTTATCTTCGTAGAGCACGCGATATGTACAGTGGTATACAGTGGCTAAATTATAACCTTTCGCCACAGTTTCAGAGAAAGTAAAATAATGACAGCGCTACACTTCCGCTTACGTTTTTGTTTATCAAAATTAACGAACGTTACAGTATATTTAAAACACATACACAAATGCACACACACATACATACACACACACACACACACACCACACACACACACACACATATATATATATATATATATATATATATATATATATATATAATACATAAAAAGCGGATTGCTTTATGGCAACAGCGTGAAGAAATATCTATCGGTCCATCTCGATATAACCATCCATTTTCTTGGCAATATAATCTATAATCTAACTATCAGACTCAAAATGATTGAATATATATATATATATATATATATATATATATATATATATATGTATATATATGTATATATATATATATATATATATATGTATATATATACATATATATACATACATACATATATATATATATATATATATATATATATATATATATATATATATATATATATATATATATAATATATATATATATATATATAATGTATTGTAAAAACTACTTTAACGTGAAATGAAAAACCAAATTCACTAAAGTTATTGAACACATTATTGTTTACTAGGTAACGGAAAAAAATTATACAAACATCAGTTATCTGTTCAATAAAGAAACATAAATCGATAAATTGTAACAAATAAACGAATAAATACAAACAAATGTAGTTTCACCAGAAGATACTTTCGATAATAATGTATTGAGAGAGAGAGAGAGAGAGAGAGAGAGAGAGAGAGAGAGAGAATCGGAAGTGGCGATGAGGAAATCGAATCACAGCAGACAAACAATAATATATAAGAAATAATAAAAACCAACGGATTAGTGAGAGAGAGAGAGAATTGGCTAATAAACCACAATATGCCATAAGCTGGGAAAATTTATAAGAAACGTAAAAAAAATGACGAAAATGAACAAACACCGTCGCAAAATAACGTATTAATGAGAGAGAGAGAGAGAGATTTGACTAATCATCCATAGCATACCATAAGGTTTGAAAATTTATGCAATATAAAACTAATACTCGCCGTAAATAAAATAACGTATTTATAGGAGAGAGAGAGAGAGAGAGAGAGAGAGAGAGAGAGAGAGAGAGAGAGAGAGAGAGAGAGAGAGAGAGGTAGTCAGCCATACCATGCCGTCAACTTTGAAATATGGAAATGACAGGAAAGAGAAATGAATAACCCTTGGGAAATAAGACAGCGAGTAACATATTCCCATTTCTTTGTAATGGACGGTCCGCGGAGGCTTATGCACGCAAGACCCACAGAATGGATCAGTACTTAAATAGCTAAATACTCCCTTGTACATTATCTTTTTCTACTCTTTATTCTCTTTTCTTCACTCTTTTGTAAAAAAAATTATTTAGAGCGTTCAATCGGCGTTTGTCGCTTCTGGATCAAATTATTCTGGGGGTTGTCATCTTTGTGGCGCCAGTTGTTTAGAATGCCAAATCAATTAATCTGGTTTGTCACCAGACGAGGGCCCAATAAACCAATTAATTTGTTTATAATAATACTAACTAAGGCTTAGACAAGGGCCCAGGAATCCAATTATTCTTGTTTTAATGATACTAACTAAGGCTCTGCCTTACCAAGCATACCGTACGTTCAATGACAATTGATCTTATTGGAAAAAAAACTGGAATTTTTAAAAAGGAACACAGAGGTCGAAATATACTTATATATTTTAAAAACGAATTTTAAGGAATGCAAAAAAAAAGAAAAAAAAACCGCATTTTTACAAAGTAACCCAGAAGACGAAATATACTTATATATTTTAAAAGCGAATTTCAAGGAATGATCAAACCATCGCTGCTGGTATTTTGGATCAACCTTCACACGTGCAGACAGACTCCCATTGCTGATTTGTCGTCAAGACTTTGAGGCCAAGTAAATTTTCTACCTAATTCATTGTATTCTTATTCAAAGTTCATTAGGTTGTCCATCCCATCGGCCTTTACACGGAAAACCCAAGATGGACACCTGATTCAGATAGAACTCTCCTGTCTCAACCCTTCTGAAACAGGTGAAGATTTTTTCTTCCCAGAGAAGCAGTAGTATAAAGGCGGTTATTAGTTGAGTGTGGTGCGTCGCAGCCAAGGTTGAGGTGGATCTGGGACTGACAACCTCATCCCATAGGTTTACGCCTACTGGAA
>NC_087204.1:28262728-28272728 GCF_015104395.2 Macrobrachium nipponense | reverse complement strand
TGTATATAAATATATATGCATATATATATACATATATATATGAATATATGTACATATATATAAGCGTATGTATATATTATAATATAATAATCATATAAAAATAATTATATATATAGATATATATATATATATATATTTATCATATATACATATATATAAAATATACACGTATATGAAGCCTTAATCATACTTTAGTATAGGCGAAATATGTTAGAATGCGACGAGAATTAAAGTCATACATGATTCACTATTAAGTATATAATTTTTTTCCATTCATATGAACAAAATGACGCTTTAAAACAAAATTTAAATTAACAACAGCCAAAAAAGCCCGACACTCATTAAAAGAGCAAGAATACATTTCTTGCCTTCTCATCAGCAGTAAAAAAAAAAGATGTCGCCAGTCAAAAGAAACATCAATTGACGTCAGCAATGGACGTCACTTTCGCTTGCGTGCGTATGAACGCCCCCCCCCCCCCCCCCCCCCACCCCCCCCCCCCCCCCCCCCGCCCCGCCAATGGTCATTAGAAAATATTTCCCGTGCGCAAGACTTCTGGAGGGCGTATTAAAGTAGTTGTGCTCTGCTCGTTACACTCCATTAAGCTGGGATTATCCGCAAATAACCATTCTTTTTTATTTTCATCAAACTGACCAGTTTCACAGACGAAGTATGTATGTATGATAGGTATATATATATATATATATATATATATATATGATATACACACACCACACACACATATATATATATATATACTAATAATATACACACACACACACAGATATATATATATTATATATATATATATATACACACACACACATATATATATATATATATATATTATATATAATATATATATATATATAGTATATATATATATATATATATAAAGATATATATATATATATATATATATATATATATATATACATACACTACATACATACATAGTATGCACGCATGTATATATGCATATATGTATCTATATGTATATATCTATGTACATTATATAGTATAATATATTTATTACATACATCGAGCTACAAATGTCCGTTAATATCTAATTCACTCTACCTTGGAATTAATATATTTTTAGATATGCTTAACCGAAGGGGAATTTTATTAGGTGATAATAGAATTGTCGGCGCCTAGGCGCGAACCCAGGACGTCATACAAATCCAGGAACATCAGTGAAGCTTTTACCCACTCCACCACCTAATAACATTCCCCTTCGGTTAAGCATATATGAAAATATATTAATTCCGAGGTAGAGTGACTTAGATATTAAAGGACATTTGTAGCTCGATGTATGTATATGAATCACGGTAATGTGATATGACTTATATTAATGGCTACGTGCTGTCATAAGCACTACAACACTACCGAGGTCGAGGTGGGTTAATGCTAGCTCTAAATCAGCGAATACCTGAGCGCGAAAGGTATTTGAGGGTGAGAGACGGCATTAACTTATAGCCTCTTTGCGGGTGGTGGAGTGGGTAAAAGCTTCACTGATGTTCCTGGATTTGTATGGCGTCCTGGGTTCGCGTCTGGGCGCCGACAATTCTATTATCGCCTAATAAAATTCCCCTTCGGTTAAGCATATATGAAAATATATTAATTCCGAGGTAGAGTGAATTAGATATTAAAGGACATTTGTAGCTCAACGTATGTATATGAATCACGGTAATGTGATATGACTTATATATATTACATACATTATATATACATATACACACACATATGTAGCCTATATATATATATATATATATATATATATATATATATCTATGAATTAACTTGATCACGAAGTATATAAAACGTGATGCTATGTATAAATAAAGGTTTTTGCCACGAAGGAAAAAAAATGAAAAACCGCGGAGGATAGCCAAGGCAACTTTCGGTCTAGTTTCGACCGAACCTTTACCAGGCACAACTGATCTTACAGAGGAATAACATAGTCCAAGTAGGGTTAATATCCAAACTGACACTACAAGATTAGCAATAAGGTCGATTTCACTCTACAGAAACGAGGAAACGCCTGAGGGCAGTATAAGCGAATTTTTAGGCTGCCACAACTTGGAGGATACACACACGGTCAACAGAAGATTCATCCAGAAAACAATACATTTTGAAAAAAACAAGGAGGCATATAACTTATTTACCATGAAATTTACGAAAATGTTCCCTAAAAAAATTATTAATGAAAAGACGAAAAAAAAATATATAAATATATCGAGCAAGAGAGAGAGGAGAGAGAATATCTTGCTCGATATTCTCTCTCCCTCTCTCTCTTGCTCGATATATTTATATATTTTTTTTTTCGTCTTTTCATTAATAACATTTTCGTAAATTTCATGGTAATAAGTTGTATATGCCTCCTTGTTTTTTTTCAAAATGTATTGTTTTCTGGATGAATCTTCTGTTGACCGTGTGTGTATCCTCC
Organism: Macrobrachium nipponense; assembly: GCF_015104395.2. Lineage (NCBI taxonomy): Eukaryota > Metazoa > Arthropoda > Malacostraca > Decapoda > Palaemonidae > Macrobrachium > Macrobrachium nipponense. Next base: position 28,270,281 of record NC_087204.1, on the reverse strand, counting down.
AAGTTGTGGCAGCCTAAAAATTCGCTTATACTGCCCTCAGGCGTTTCCTCGTTTCTGTAGAGTGAAATCGACCTTATTGCTAATCTTGTAGTGTCAGTTTGGATATTAACCCTACTTGGACTATGTTTTTTTCCTCTGTAAGATCAGTTGTGCCTGAGTAAAGGGTCGAATTAGACCGAAAGTGCTTGGCTATCTCGCTTTTTCATTTTTTTCCTACGTGCAAAAACCTTCTTTATATATATATATATATATATATATATATATATTATATATATATATATATATAAAGAGAGAGAGAGAGAGAGAGAGGCATGTGTACTTATGTGCATGTAAGCTTGCGTGTGCATGTATGGATCAGCTTGTGATCCAAGCATAAGACAAACTAGAGGCCAGGGCTACTCCAAACGGTGACATTCTTCTCTTCGAGCAATACAAACAATTAGTTGCATAAGACAACGATGAAAAAAAATACAAACGATGTATCTCTCTCTCTCTCTCTCTCTCTCTCTCTCTCTCTCTCTCTCTCTCTCTCTCTCTCTCTCTCTCTCTTTTCTTGCCCCCTCCTCCTCTCAGACGGCCTTGACATTCCAGGCAGGCTACCCATTCTCACATCTATACCCAGAAGATATTGTCATTCTCATGTTGCACAGTTCATGGACTTTTGTCTTTCTTATTGCCAGGATTCGAAACATGTATTCCCATTCCCGTTTTCGATGAGTTTTAGACTCGTCTAATCCTTAAGAATCAGGTCTATTGCTTCCTTTGAGATTAAGGCACCCTTTTCCCCATCTCTGTCGAACCAGGGCAGGATAAGGGCCTCAGGAATTGTACCACAGGCCTCTACACTAAAAAAAAAAAAAAAAAAGAATGCCGCATGATAATACATAGTTATGACCATTAACAAGTAGAACCTAGTCGACCATCGTATCGTGTCAATGTAAACTACTTGGGAGACAAGATTCTGATCTTGCAAAGGTGGGTCAGATTAAGTTTGTTTTTTGAAAGCCCAGTTTCTTACTCCGTAATAAGACGTCCCCAAAAACGATAGTTTTGTCAAGAGAGGATCTACGCATTTTCTGCGTCAATTTCTCTCTTTCCCTTATCCTGCCCTGGGTTCCTTAATCTCAAAGGAAGCAATAGACCTGATTCTTAAGGATTAGACGAGTCTAAAACTCATCGAAAACGGGAATGGGAATACAAGTTTCGAATCCTGCCAATGAGAAAGACAAAAGTCCATGAACTGTGCAACATGAGAATGACAATATCTTCTGGGTAGATGTTGATAAATTCGTTATGTTCACTGAGAGAGATACCTTATTTCTCTCTAATGATTCAGAAGTTTAAGCGAAGATGCAATGCATTTCAACCTTAAGTACAATTCTCCTTGAATATTAATAATTTACTTACATTTCTCTTTCATTTATTTATTTGTTTGTTTATCTGTTTTATCTAAAAACATCTTCTGAATGAACATCATACTCTTTGGAAGCATGGATTTCAAGTCAATGGCTCCTATGGGCTTGTTCCATTTGAATAATAATAATAATAATAAAAATAATGATAATAATAATAATATTGTATCAAACGACGAATAACATACTATCGCACTGGAAAGAGAAATTCTAAGATGTCGCAAGACAGCGAAAATAATATACGCAAAAAATAAAATAATAATAATAATATGATAAAAAAAAACCGAAAGGGAATATCAGTGAATGTTGATATGTTGCAACTATAATATACAAAGGAAGACTTATAATATGACTTCCCCCCCTTCCCTCCCCCCTTCCCTCCCTCTTGAATTGGCGTGGCGATGATTACCGCCGTCCGTCCGTCTCACACGGTCACTTTTTTAAGTGGATTCGCCGGAAATGAAAGGGTATTTAAAGTAGAAACATAAGTACTTGGGTGAGGCAAGAGTACTTGCACCATTGCGTGATTATTTATGCTCTAGTCGAAGTCATAACTTATAATAATATTATATATATATATATATATATATATATATATATATAGACATATCTACATATACTGAAATTTCGGTCTAGTCAGTACATAAGAGGATTGACCACCGAGAAATATCTAGCACCATCGTCGCAAAGGTCCTTCAACAATCATGGGTTAACACAACCCAAAAATTTGCTGATAACTAATATAAATATATATATATATATATATATATATATATATATATATATATATATATATATATATATATATATAATATATATATATGTGTGTGTGTGTGCGTGTGTACAACTATTCCTTGGAGAGAGAGAGAGAGAGAGAGAGAGAGAGAGAGAAAGTGTGTTTACTGTCTCTCAGCAAAAGTTCGAGTCACACGAAACAAAAGCAGGTTGTGTGCGCGCAATAACCACATCAATTTAAATGTTTGAAACACGAGCACTTCCTGAACAATAGAGTCATATTTATATTCAAGAACGCACTGAGACATTTTCTTCCGCGATGTTGACAATTAATCCTTCGTCTCTAGACAATGTGCAGTCACTTGGAATACCCTGATCAACTCACGTTTTACTACGGAGTAAGAGCCCGTGTTCTTATGACGGGGTAATAACAGCAATAACTACGTTATGTCCAAATGGTTCAAACTTTTCCTTTAGCTTAATCTAATTTAGATAACGAAGGTAAGCTTTGAGAATTTTATATTTTCAAAGTTGTTCCGAGACACCCAACGCTCAAAGAGAGAAGAGAAGATGCGTCTATAAATCTGCAGTAATAGATGTCATAGACGCATGTTAGCAACTTATCGCACACGCATCGAAACATGTTGAATACAAATCAACTAGTTATTGGTACTACTACTAACTAGTGTTTTATACGATTAGCCAGGGCTGGATAATGATTCGTTCTCCATTTACAGTCGATGACTTGTTGGCAATCAATTTGCAAGATGTATGCGACAAGTTTTCAAAACGTTGATGACACGTTCTACTCAAGGTATATAATAAACCTTGGTTCTACCGGGATGTGGACGAGCTGGCCACATAAAGAAGCGAGTGGGCCTACCCCAACCTTTCCCCATTTCCTTTTTCCAGTTTCTGACATGTAATCGCCTTCTTATCCAAGTTAGGCAACAGACCTCCTGCTCTACTCTGGCTATTAAGCCTCACTAAAGGGAGGGGACCCCAGAAACAGCTCAGGGGGGTGAATGGAGACATGTTCTTCGGCAGGAATTCTCCGGCGCTGTGATTGAAACAGGCCTCGGGGAGGAGTTGGCGAAGGAAAGCAGTTTCAAGGGCGGATCCTAGGAGGTCAAGAAGTAAATAAATGACTTGGCGTCACTCCGAACTGGCGGAATGGGCAATCAGCTGACCGCACACTCCCTTCCAGCGATACGACGTCGGTTGCATCATCACTTGGAAGGTTCGGCCGATTTTTGAAAATATGCAGGAAACGATGATCATATTCTCTCGCCTCTACTTGTGCTCGGTTTTTCGTCATTTTCGTCTTAAAAGTAAACTGCTATTTTAGGCAGTGAAGTAGTTCTGAATGCAGTTGCAAAGCCAGGGGGCAGACGTATCGGCGTTTTATGAGGTTGCCTCATGAGGAACTGACTGAGACTAGGGCAGTATTTTTAGTTTTCTTCATAAAGTTTAGACTCATATGTAACAATGGCCTATATATTTGCTCGTACTTTATTTCTCAAATGTGTGCATATATATATTCTCAAGTACGTGTTCCTTCGTGCTACATTATACACACATATATATATATATGATATATATATATATATATATATATATATATATATATATATAATTCGAGCTACAAACGTCCTTTAATATCTAATTCGCTCTACCTCGGAATTAATATATTTTCATATATGTAAACCAAAGGGGAATTTTTTAGTTGATAATAACTTCTTCCTCACGTGGGTTCGAACCACCGCCCAGAGAAGAAATCAGGATTTCAGTGATCTTATCGATTCGGCTAACAAGTGAGGTTGTAACATTATAACCGGGGGGGACTCCGGGGGACCCCTATAAAAATCCACCGTCGAACTCGGGTATTCGTAATTAGAATCGATATCCAACCATGTTAACCATATACCATGTTAACAAATTCGAACGTTTGCTGCACGTAGCCATAATGTGAATAATTATCACATCACCGTGATTCATATTAATAAATTATTCGAGCTATTATCAAGTAAAAAATTCCCCTCCGGTTTAGCTATATGAAAATATATTAATTCCGAGGTAGAGCGAATAAGATATTAAAGGACATTTGTAGCTCGAATAATTTATATGAATCACGGTGATGTGATAATTATATATATATATATATATATATATATATATATATATATATATATTTATATATATGTATAATGCAAATTGTACTAGTAAGTCCGTCGCAGTCGTAAACTTAACTTTTATACCTTAGTGATGACAAGACAAACTTTTTCCTAATTGTCCAGCATGGCGCGCCATCGAACATCAAATTTGAAAATTTTGGAATTCGTCTTGCGAAGCCAGCTTTATCTTCGTGTAGACTGTAGATGATTAACACCGCCAGGCCCGGCGGAAATGCGTCACGAAGTAAAAGCAAAGGACTGTATGACGTCCAAGGTCCTTCATCTACAAAGCCCCCTCGATATTAAAATATGTCAGTGCAAGTCACCGCCATGCAAAAACATTTAGAACGCAACCCAATCCTTTCTACTACTTTTTACGGATCTAGAAAACGCTCCTGGCAGGAAAAATCATTGCGTATGGGAATATCTCTAAATCAAAGCAATTTATTTCTTAAAAATAACTATCGCTTTAAAAATCATATAATATAATCCAGAAGGATTAAAACACTTCTGTTTGGAAACTACAAAGCTCCATGGAAATAAAGAAAATGCGCGAATCAAATTATTTTCATACATATATCAAGAATGCAACAACACTAATTGTACTACTTTTTGTGGAACTAAAACGACAACAATAACATACAATATTTTTGTGGAACTACAATATACAAAGTATAAATGAAAATGAATTCTGTACACGTCCAATACTCTAATGACATTAATTCCATAAATATGAAACATTTCCTTAAAAACTTATGCATATAAATATAGTTAACTTGTGGGAAATAATAAAGACCAATAATAATGGAGGTATCATGATATCGCATCAAAACGGCCGTTCCTCTTATCATTCCTACGGTTCCAAATATCAACAATAATAATAATAATAATAATAATAAATAATAATAATAATAATAATAATAATATAATAATAATAATAATAAAAAGACTACAAATAAGTCGAGTGCATTTACATTAACAAACTAAAAATATTATGACTCCAAATAACAATTCACAATTGACGAATTCTCATCGAAGGAAACCGCTTGCCAATGAAGATGATGGTGAAGAAGAAGAAGCAAAAGAAAAATAAGAAGATGAAAGAGGACGAGGAAGACGAAGGCGATAAAGAATAGAAATGGATGAACAGAAAAAATGGATGGGGGAAGGATGTCCTCTCTGTTGGTTGTCACAAGTCCAGAGGTTGATAACAGAAACAATGGGTATGCCATATATTCAATGTATCAGTCTACTTTCAAAATCAACAATTATGTGATGGCTGATATCAAAGTTTCGAAGACCATGGACAGCACCCTGTGGAACACCAGACAGGAATAAACACATTTAATAAATTTCGATTGTCAGTGACTTGAACTGTGAATGAGATCGATTATGCAGCCACCAGCGTCTCAGATACTATATTATATATATATATATATATATATATATATATATATATATATATATATATATATGCTTAAAAGTCACAGTAGATGCACGTGACTTCATTAAATAAGCGAATACACAGGAAAATGATAGTCAGAAATCCAAGCGCTTTCGTCTTTACTAAGACATTGTCAAGGAACGAATGAAATACAGTCGGAGAGAAAATCAGGTAAACAACAAGATCAAGAATACCAGATGGTTAATTGTCAAAAGGGTAAAAATTAAAGAGATAATCCAGGATTATCGGATATCACACGGCCACAAACCTAAACATAGATTTAACCCTAACAGAACCTAACAAAACATGTAAAAACTGAATATATTAATTTTCTTGCTTATATTGGTGTACTCTTGTGCATGTGTACGGGTAAACTAGGACAAATACGGACATCTTTGGGCCCACATCCAATAAAAGCCAAAAGGCATTGCATCCTAAAATAAACACGAGAAATGAAGTGAAATTGATTAGCAGAACATGACAGCAAACTCCAAACGATTCTTACACTGAAGCCTAATTTTTTTTTTCTTCAGAGGCAGCAGAAATTACAGGAAACTGACTTTTGGAGATTGCAGTTTGCAATCATACTATAATTTATTTTTTTAACAGGAACAGAACTATAATATTTACACGATACAGAGAGAGAGAGAGAGAGAGAGAGAGAGAGAGAGAGAGAGAGAGAGAGAGATACTAATCCGTATCATCTCAATTAGAAAGGATAAGACCAATCTAAAATTAACCTAAATATTTGCTGTTAAGCAACAAGATTTCACATCTCTATTCACTGAGAAGAAAGATCTCAATCTCTGTTTGTTAAATTTATTTTTATTAATTTATTAATTCATATATTTCCTCAGAACGATGAAGACACAGGCGATGCTGCTACTTCTGACGGGGATGATCATGGTGACCTCATCCCTTCCGGCAGCCTCACCCGTCTTGTTCAACTGGTTGGACTTCAGGACTTCGGCGATGTGCTGCGGAGGAAGACTCTTGAACTGTTGCCAGAACCCAAACATTCATGGATACTACGTGATACCCGGTATGGTTTGCACCGAGGAGTCACTTTTGTGCATGCTTGTACTGTTAGGTCAGCTGTTGCATACCGCATAATCTACATTTAACGATGGAGATCTGAGGGGTGGGGGCGGGGGCTGTGGATATGTATGTTTGTGTACGTGTGTATGAACGCTCTCTCTCTCTCTCTCTCTCTCTCTCTCTTACGTATGTATACCTCTTTATTTTCTCCATGTACAAGCATTCAATACTGCGATAGCTTGCTTAAAGTGATAAACGAACTTTTGACTTGCTTCTTGTAATAATAATAATAATAATAAATCTTTGAACCATTGTAGTCCCAAAGAACAATAAACACTTCTTTGACATTTGTTGTTCAGAGTATGGAGTTTACTTCAAGAAATACCTTCATCATTAATATGATTGTCCGTGTATCTTAATTTGATAGTTTTCCATATCTACTATTCATCCTTCCTTCTTTAACAGACAGCTGTCTTTCTCTGTATCCTTGGAATTCTGAGTTTGGATGCCCGTACGGTCTACCTTTTCGATGAAAAAAAATCTCACAATAACAGAATTTAACAGAGAAAAACTTTCGAAATGACCATAAAAGATAATTGCCGTTTTCTGTGAACCAAAACAAAGCTATAGAAAACGTGACTTGCCCCGGGACTGAAAATCTTACATCACAGGTACTTATTACAATAGTGTCGTGTCAACAAGAATCGTAGCAACAGAGAGAGAGAGAGAGAGAGAGAGAGAGAGAGAAAA
>NC_087204.1:28227728-28260228 GCF_015104395.2 Macrobrachium nipponense | reverse complement strand
TATTATTATTATTATTCCCAGTAAAACGCCCATGGCCCCTCCTGACAAACGATGGCTTCACGGAGGAGGAACTGAGGCAGAGGAAGGAGGAAGACCTGCTAAGAAGGAAGAGGCACAGAGACAGAGAGATGGATAGACAGCACTACAGAGATAAGAATTAAGGAATAGGAACACCGATACGATAATTCCCGAGAAGTAATCATGTCTGACATCCAGGAATTCCCAAGAAGGAAATAAGGGAAACATACGGTAATTCCCTTTAAGAAATAAGGAGGAAGACAGGAGAATTCCTGAGAGGAAATCATGAGAAGGGTACTATAATTCCCGAGAAAAAGCCATGGAAATTTCACGGTAATGCCTGAGAAAAAATTATGATACACCTTAACTTCCTAGAAGAAATAAAAAAAAGATACCATAACTCCCAAAAATGGGAAACCATGAGAAAAGATATGATAATTCCTGAGGAGAAACCATGAGCAAGATACGAGATTCCCGATAAGAAACCACAAGATACGATAATTCCTAAGGAAAAATCCTAAAAAAGGTACGAACATTCTTGAGAAGAAACCATGAAAAAACTATAACTCTTGAGAAGAAACCATGAGAAATGTATGATAATTCCTGAGAAGAAACCATGAGAAATGTATGATAATTCCTGAGAAGAAACCATGAGAAATGTATGATAATTCCTGAGAAGAAACCATGAGAAATGTATGATAATTCCTGAGAAGAAACCATGAGAAAGATTCGATAAGTCCCGAGAAGAAACCACACAATTTGGTGCGATCATTCCCGGGAAGAAACCAATAGTACGATATATTAATTCCTGAGATGAAACTAATACGACATGAGGTAAATACGAAAATTCCCCAGATGAAACCATGAGGAAGATACGAGAATCCGGAGAATTAAACCAACAGAAAATAAGGACAGGAAACCGACATTTGGGAAACCCAGAGAAGAAACCAACCGGAAAAAAAGAAGAAAAAAAAAAGTTGGTTGTCATTATGAGGACCTCATCTTCGCAAATAGTTTAATATATTTAATAATGTTTCATATTTCATTATTCAGCTGACTCCAAAAGGGTCAGTTCGTGTTATAAAAACCATTTATTTTATTGCCATCTCATATTTCATGTTAGAACCTGACCACTACTTTCGGATTCCTAGCATTTCTCTCTCTCTCTCTCTCTCTCTCTCTCTCTTCTCTCTCTCTCTCTCTCTCACTTTTGATCAGTCGATGTGTCTATGCTGTCGTTGAAAAATCAAAAGTACTATCTAGTCTGCTGTAAACATCAGCCTCATTAATACGAAATCTTTTGACTAACTGTGTACTTAGAGTACCACACTCCATGAAATATCAATGTACTTAATACCACTTCTACTACAACTACTCTATTGGCTTAGGGCCTAACTGTGACCCATGGCCGCTTGCACCGAACTCCTGAGATCTATTCAATGGTAAAGTGTCACTTGCATACATTTTTTTTTTTTTTTTAACAGAAAGAGGGGCTTCATTTATGTGAACAACTTTATTAGTGAGGAAGAGATTCTGACCCCACCCACCCACCTGGCCCCAAGTTTTCCTCATCGTGGGGAGACTTGAACTGACCTCCTCTGTCAACCGGTCTGTCAACCGACCAGTTGACAGAGGAGGTCACGCTATCGACTCAGCCACGGGAGGGTTAATACAAATGTATCTGCAAATGCAAATTACCTTCTTAAAATTCCTTTAATGGTTTCTGTCCAACGTTTTATTTAGACGTGAAACAGAAATGGCCCCAGCCTTCTCACGTTTATCTTTTAAGTACAAATGTGGCTGAGACTGATAAGAATTTCCGAATTATGCTCAGTCCAGGTGGTAGTTAGTTACTTAAGGACTAAGACAATGACCAAGCTACTTCATATTCATGCCATAGCAAGTTTTGTTCAATATTTCCTCTGCCATCCATTAGATGAAGATTATTCTATTAGTTTTAAGTTAATTGTAGAACTGAATAACTTAACTGTAATTAAAATAATGCTAACAAGATCTTTTTGTTTCATGAAAGGTTATTTCATAAATATACTGACTACTGGAATTTGGAAATGGAATATGAACTTTAGGCCAAAGGCCAAGCGCTGGGACCTATGAGGTCATTCAGCGATGACTGGGAAATTGAAAGTAAAAAGGTTTTAAATGGGTTACAGCGGGAAATCCTCGCAGCTGCACTGTGAAACAACTGTTAGAGTAGGGTGGAAAATAAGGTGGAAGAAAGATAATATGAACGGAGTTACAGTAAAAAGAAATGAAAGGGGTTGCAGCTAGGGGCTGAATTGACGCTGCAGCGAAACTTCAGTAAAGCCTACAGTACACCGCCTGAGGAGAACTGATGGCACTACCCTGCAACGGGGTATGCTGAGAACTGATAGCACTTGACACCCTGGTATTAACTATACTCTGTTTTTTTTCATCTGTCCATCCGCCTGTGGTGTTTTTGTATGGTAACACTGCGGCCAGGGCTTTAGATAGTTACATTTCGCTTATATTCAACGATTATAATATCCTATTTTGAATATTAACGGTGTAATTCGCATACAGTAAATTATTAAAACACTTTTCAGTTGCAAATCTACACCCAGATATCCTTTTATTTACCTAAAACTTACAAATGGCGTAACTATCTAAAGCCCGGGACGCAGTGTTACCATACAAAAACACCACAGGCGGATGGACAGATGAAGAAAAACAGAGTATAATTAGGAATTCGATATCTTCTGGAAATGGATTTCGCCCAGTGAAAAGAACTGCATTTAGAAAAGAGGTCACGTTAGGGTAATCCAATCTCGTTCTTGAGAGGAAACCCTACCTACTGCCCAAAATCCCTCTAGGGACACTCTTAGAAAATGCCCCCCCCCTACAACCCCCCATCCCTTCTCATGGCATCAGAGTTGGTCCCTCCCAGAATGCTATTCACCTCTATCCCAGTTTTTGCTCTCTCCCTCGTTTTAGATTTTATCAGAAAAGGTATTATTCATAAAAATATATAGTTTGTATAACCAATTATCTCTTGCTAACTATAATCTATCCTAACAATTTTATGAGTTATTAAAATTTCGTATTATCTCTCGTCAACTGCTTAGCGGTGAATCTTTGACGTTTTGAAGGTAACATAATCAAGTAAGAACAAGTCCACCTAGTCTAGTCAACTCAACGGATAAACCACAGCTTGGGTGAAGAGAATATTAAAAGAAGTGGGAACGAATGCAAGGGCTGTCAACAAGAAAGAGTCTGCTCACAAGAAGGGCTTCTTTCATAAAATTAAGTAACGATACCCATCATGCACTCAGTAAAGATGCAGACGCAAGAGATAATGTGACAGTAACAAAGGCAAAGGCATATACTACAGGGCAGGTATACATAAGTCACTGCTAATGACACGAGAGGACTTTTACGTGATATGGCCGTATGTTCTGTCCTGCCTGAGAATCTGACACGAGTTCGGGGAAAAGTAAAGGAAGAATTTTTTTTTTTTTAAGAAAAATTGAAAATGGATTACACTATTCTTGTATATATATATATATATATATATAGATTATATATATATATATATATATATATATATATATATATATATATATATATGTATGTATGTATGTATGTATGTATGTATGTATGTATGTATATATATATATATATATATATATATATATATATATATATATATGGTCTAAAAAAAGGAGCCCATAAAAACACCAAAAATAGAGAAAAAGTACTATATTTCAGAGCGCTGTCTCCCTCTCAGGTAGATGAATGAGAAAAAGTTCACAGAAAAGGTGGTATTTATACCAAGAAGGTCCACCTTTTCTGTGAACTTTTCTCATTCATCTACCTGAAGAGGGAGACAGCAGTCTCTGAAATATAGTACTTTTTCTCTATTTTGGTGTTTTTATGGGCTCCCTTTTATTAGATGGAACTCTGTTGTTACAGAACATTTTTACAGTCATTTTCAGCCCATTATGGAATTCAACCGCCTTTCCAGGATTCTTCACTCACTTCCAGAAGTCAAGCCAATTTTTCGCAAGTTTGAAAAAAGAACTGATCAGACTACACCCGGCTGAAAAACCAAAAAACACTTTTTAGAAGAATGCCTCAAAGAAACAAGTACTACCAAAAATGTACGGATTCGGGAGATGGACTCTGCAATCGGACCCTTCCCTTCTCTCACACAAGATTTTCCTGGAGGAAAGAATCACCGATACGAAAAACGACATCTTCGTACTACGCAGAGTGATATATGGACCCAGTCATAATCTTCGCTCCTCACTACGGACCACATATACAGGTATCTATTGATTCATTCTGTTCCGACATTGCTGCCTATAATAGCGTGATCATTTCCAACAGACTTCTACGCAAGTTAAATAACCTAATAGACAATAGTTGCATGGAATAATCTTGAGCAACAAGACAAAGTTTTAAAACTTTTATCCAACACCCCCCTTACTGTAAATCAACATTTAGTTTTAAATTTAGGCTTATCCTTTGCCCTTATGCCAGACCGCAAAAAACAACCTAGACTTCATAGTGGCTTTTGATAAATTCATATCTGACAAAAACTACAACCGTGAAGAGATATGTTTAAAACGAGTGTTACTAAATGCTTTAACTGACTTACATAAGAAATATCCTGTTCCCCGCAGATTCATGATAGCCATCCACTCGCTAAAAAAGTTAGATGTTATAATAAGTAGATCCGACAAAGACGGCAACAAAATCGTAATAATGGACAAAAGACTTCTACCTTGACAAAATCAACCAGCTCCTTAGCGACACAAACACATACGAAAAAACTGACGAAAAATCCCCTCCAAAACGTTCCCACAGAATTTTTTCGGAAAGTAAGATTAATTGGCAAAGACAAAAAGAGTATTGAACTATTAGAGAAATTTAAAGTAATTAATCCTAAATTACCCTAATTTTTATGGCCTTCCCAAAACTCACAAAGACAATCTTCCATTCAGACCCATCGTTTCATGTGCCGGTGCTTTCAATTACAAAATTTCTAAATGGTTAGCTGGCCTCCTTTCCCCTTTTTTAGGCACTTTTTCTCCCAGTCACATTAAACATTCGGCGGAAGATTTTTGTCACAAATTCAGAGAAGCACATATACCACTTCACAACATAAAACTTTTAAGCCTTGATGTAGATTCCTTGTTCACTAAAGTACCAGTACAGGACGTTCTTCAGTTTTTAAGGGTAAAATTATCCCCCTATTCAGATCATTTCCCATGGCGCTTGACAAAATAATAAAGCTAGTTGAATTATGTGCATCTAATAACGTTATTTTCATTCGGGGGAATCATTCTACAAGCAAAAATTCGGGTGTAGTATGGGTAGTCCTTTAAGTCCTGTTCTAGCCAATCTGTACATGGAATACTTTGAAAACTACAGTAATAAATGCAATAAAACCCAAAAACATGCTTGTGGATGAGATACGTGGATGATATCCTAACATTTTGGGATAATAGGTGGGGCAATTTCAATGAATTCCTCTCGAAATTAAACACATTAGTGCCCAGCATCAAAACAAAAATTTAAAGTTGAATGGGAAACAGACAACAAAAATTCCTTTTCTTGATGTTTTAATAATCAGAGATACGACAGAAATACAAATTTACCAATATACAGAAAAAAAAACCAACGTTCTCACTTTCATACATTCACTACTTAGCTATCATGACATTTCTATCAAAATAGGTGTAGCTAGTAACTTGTTCTAAGAGCCTTACGAATTTGTTTCCCCAGAATTCCTGGAAAAAGAATTTGAACTAATTCGCAAGCAACTTTCGTCTTTAAAATATCCTGACCATATAATTGAGAAAGCAATTCACAAAGCTAACGTAACCATAGAATAAACTGGAATTTGTCACGTGTAATTTATAGCAGCAACTGCCGGTACAAGAGTCAAATGATGGAATCGGCCTTAATAAAAGAGAGGCAGGTAATGAACATCTCAAAAGGAGGATGGATTTCGGACACGATCGACAACGTCTTCATTCAACCAACCCTTAAGAAGATTAGAGGAAGATTATCAGCGGGGGTGACTTAAAATGGCTTGTTTGTGGATGGACCTCTTGGTATAAAAAAATACCACCTTTTCTGTGAACTTTTCTCATTCATCTACCTGAAGAGGGAGACAGCAGTCTCTGAAATATAGTACTTTTTCTCTATTTTGGTGTTTTTATGGGCTCCTTTTATTAGACATACATACATATATATATATTATATATATATATATATATATATATATACATATACATACATACATACATACATACATACATGACTGGTAAAAATGTTCTGTAACAACAGAGTTACCATCTAATAAAAGGAGCCCATAAAAACACCAAAAATAGAGAAAAAGTACTATATTTCAGAGACTGCTGTCTCCCTCTTCAGGTAGATGAATGAGAAAAGTTCACAGAAAAGGTGGACCCTGCTGTATAAATACACACCTTTTCTGTGAACTTTTCTCATTCATCTACCTGAAGAGGGAGACAGCAGTCTCTGAAATATAGTACTTTTTCTCTATTTTGGTTTTGTGTTTTTATGGGCTCCTTTTATTAGATGGAACTCTGTTGTTACAGAACATTTACCAGTCATTTTCAGACCATTATGGAATTCAACCGCCTTTCCAGGATTCTTCACTCACTTCCAGAAGTCAAGCCAATTTTTCGCAAGTTTGAAAAAGAACTGATCAGACTACACCGGCTGAAAAACCAAAAACCACTTTTTAGAAGAATGCCTCAAAGAACAAGTACTACCAAAAATGTACGGATTCGGGAGATGGACTCTGCAATCGGACCCCTTCCCTCTCTCACACAAGATTTTCCTGGAGGAAAGAATCACCGATACGAAAAACGACATCTTCGTACTACGCAGAGTGATATATGGAACCCAGTCTAATCTTCGCCTCCTCACTACGGACCACATATCAGGTATCTGATTTCATTCTGTCCGACATTGCTGCCTATAATAGCGTGACTCATTCCAACAGACTTCTACGCAAGTTAAATAACCTAATAGACAATAGTGCATGGAATAATCTTGAGCAACAAGACAAAGTTTTAAAACTTATCCAACACCCCCCTTACTGTAAATCAACATTTAGTTTTAAATTTAGGCTTATCCTTTGCCCTTATGCCAGACCGCAAAAACAACCTAGACTTCATAGTGGCTTTTGATAAATTTCATATCTGACAAAAACTATAACCGTGAAGAGATATGTTTAAAAGGAGTGTTACTAAATGCTTTAACTGACTTACATAAGAAATATCCTGTTCCCGCAGATTCATGATAGCCATCCACTCGCTAAAAAAGTTAGATGTTATAATAAGTAGATCCGACAAGACGGCAAAATCGTAATAATGGACAAAAGACTTCTACCTTGACAAAATCAACCAGCTCCTTAGCGACACAAACACATACGAAAAACTGACGAAAAATAAACCCCTCCAAAACGTTCCACAGAATTTTTTCGGAAAGTAAGATTAATTGGCAAAAAGACAAAAAGAGTATGAACTATTAGAGAAATTTAAAGTAATTAATCCTAAATTACCCTATTTTTATGGCCTCCCAAAACTCACAAAGACAATCTTCCATTCAGACCCATCGTTTCATGTGCCGGTGCTTTCAATTACAAAATTTCTAAATGGTTAGCTGGCCTCCTTTCCCCTTTTAGGCACTTTTTCTCCCAGTCACATTAAACATTCGGAAGATTTTTGTCACAAATTCAGAGAAGCACATATACCACTTCACAACATAAAACTTTTAAGCCTTGATGTAGATTCCTTGTTCACTAAAGTACCAGTACAGGACGTTCTTCAGTTTTTAAGGGTAAATTATCCCCCTATTCAGATCATTTTTCCCATTGGCGCTTGACAAAATAATAAAGCTAGTTGAATTATGTGCATCTAATAACGTATTTTTCATTCGGGGGAATCATTCTACAAGCAAAATTCGGGTGTAGTATGGGTAGTCCTTTAAGTCCTGTTCTAGCCAATCTGTACATGGAATACTTTTGAAACTACAGTAATAAATGCAATAAAACCCAAAAACATGCTGTGGATGAGATACGTGGATGATATCCTAAACATTTTGGGATAATAGGTTGGGGGCAATTTCAATGAATTCCTCTCGAAATTAAACACATTTAGTGCCCAGCATCAAATTTAAAGTTGAATGGGAAAACAGACAACAAAATTCCTTTTCTTGATGTTTTAATAATCAGAGATACGACAGAATACAAATTTACCATATACAGAAAACCAACGTTCTCACTTTCATACATTCACTAATTTAGCTATCATGACATTTCTATCAAAATAGGTGTAGCTAGTAACTTGTTCTTAAGAGCCTTACGAATTTGTTCCCCAGAAATTACCTGGAAAAAGAATTTGAACTAATTCGCAAGCAACTTTCGTCTTTAAAAATATCCTGACCATATAATTGAGAAAGCAATTCACAAAGCTAACGTAATTTTCTACCGACCCCCATAAAGACAAGACCAGAGATACACCCAACAATAAAATAATAATTCCCCACCTGGACACGATTAAGAGAATTAACCAACCCCCTCGGAAAATCGAACACCCTTTTGTATTTACTTACCCAAACACCTTAGCCAAATCCCTGATTAACGTCCAACAAAAGACATCTCCAAAGGACTCTGGGGTATACGAAATCCCATGCCAGGACTGTGACCAATCTTACATCGGATTTACAGGTAAATCCCTTCCCCAGAGATTAATACAACACAAACGGTCAGTTAGGTATGGACAACAGAACTCGGCTATTTTCAACCATATAAATGAACATAACCATAGAATAAACTGGAATTTGTCACGTGTAATTTATAGCAGCAACTGCCGGTACAAGAGTCAAATGATGGAATCGGCCTAATAAAAGAAGGCAGGTAATGAACATCTCAAAAGGAGGATGGATTCGGACACGATCGACAACGTCTTCATTCAACCAACCCTTAAGAAGATTAGAGGAAGATTATCAGCGGGGGTGACTTAAAATGGCTTGTTTGTGGATGGACCTCTTGGTATAAATAGCCACCTTTTCTGTGAACTTTTCTCATTCATCTACCTGAAGAAGGGAGACAGCAGTCTCTGAAATATGTACTTTTTTCTCTAAATTTTGGTGTTTTTATGGGCTCCTTTTATTAGATGGAACTCTGTTGTTACAGAACATTTTTAGTTCAGTCATGTATGTATGTATGTATGTATGTATGTATATATATGTATGTATGTATGTATGTATATATATTATATATATATATATATACATATATATATATATATATATATATATATATATATATATATATATATATATATATATATATATATGTGTGTGTGTGTGAGAGAGATTCGTATTTGCGTGAGTTACCCATGTATATTACCCGTTTTCTTTAAATACAACAACAAAGAAAACTGATAGGAGCTACACATCACCAAGGAAAGACAATTTTTCAGTTTTATAAAAGCATGAAATAGAAATGATATAACTCTGTAAAAATAATAATCTAAACCAATATAAACCAAGCCCCAGCTAACATAAACCAAAGCATAAACCGGAAGAGCGTATCCATTGTCAGAAACTTCCTAAGTGGACACAATTATAGAGACAAATTAGTTGGTGGTCTTGGGCGATATAATTACTAGACCTCATTAAGAGTCCGTCACCAACGAAGATCAATCCCTATGCATATAATTAGCTATAATCAACTGGGCTTCCGTCTCATTGGGAGCTTTAGACGATAAATCAAATGTCGTGTTCCCTGTATGTGACAGAACTCATAAATTATACTGCACGGCTTTCATTACTGAGGTTATACTTGGGATGTAACAACCCAAATTTGAATTGAAAATATAGGTATAAATCAATGCAGTGGTTATTGGGAACCAGGGACAATAGGCCCTATCTAACCCGGACACGAAAAATGCCAAGAGGAGAGAGGAAGGAAGAAAGGGAACCAGACATATATGAAAGAGAGAAAGGGGGCTTGGAACACAGAAGAAAGCGAAAAACTTTTCTACCTCTTAAAGAAAGAAATACTATATAGTCTGGAAAAACTGAAGGAGGGTGTAAAATTCCAAAGCTTGGTCGTTCAAAGAACGAGAAGTATGAAAGTAAATCATTCTCTGTCCTGAAAAAAATTTGAAAAATTATATAGGTAATTAGAACATAGAAATAAAATATAATGAAAGGCGCAACTCTGAATTAAAAATAAATAAATGGGAAAAAAACTTCCAGGCAACAAAATACAAGAAAATGTTGATGACAGGTGAATAAAAATGAAGATGAGACTATCTACAGCGCATAGCAGGGATCAGGAAGCTTATTACGGTTTGATGAATATTAGCGGTCGAGAGAGGAATTCTGTCAAAACGGCCTCCAGAGGTATTAGTAAACAACTCTGGGTTTCAAACACTTACACCGTTGTTTTTGTTATTAATTAATTCCATTTCGTCTCTCTCTCTCTCTCTCCTCCTCTCTCCCTCTCTCCTCTCAATCTCTCTCTCTCTATATATAATATATATATATATATAATGTCCTCTCCGCCCTGGCTGCCACCCACGACAGCTGATTAAATACAAAAGTATACGTACATCATTCCCGTCTTGGCCAGGTACCCTACTCTATGCTATATTCTCTATTTTCTATTCATTTGTTAGTAAGGAGTTTCATAGCAAAATAAGGGCATTTTCGGCATGTTCAGCATAAATGTGCTTTTAATTTTTAATAATAACAATTTTAATTGAAAAAATGAAATCAGCTATGATAACAAAATGCTACTGAGGCATTACATATAAAATAATAATAATAATAATAATAATAATAATAATAATAATAATAATAATAATAATAATAATAATAATAACATATTCTTTCGAAGCTTGAATTCCAAGTCATTCTTCCCTGTAGGCGTTGTTCTATGTGATAAAAGATTCTTTATAATAATAATAATAATAATAATAATAATAATAATAATAATAATAATAATAATAATAATAATAATCAACAAACCAATGCACGGACAATACATGAGACAGACTAAAGAACTAGCCAGCGATGACACATGGCAATGGCTACAGAGGGGAGAGCTAAAGAAGGAAACTGAAGGAATGATAACAGCAGCACAAGATCAGGCCCTAAGAACCAGACATGTTCAAAGAACGACAGACGGAAATAACATCTCTCCCATATGAAGGAAGTGCAATACGAAAAATGAAACCATAAACCACATAGCAAGCGAATGCCCGGCACTTGCACAGAACCAGTACAAAAAGAGGCATGATTCAGTGGCAAAAGCCCTCCACTGGAGCCTGTGCAAGAAACATCAGCTACCTTGCAGTAATAAGTGGTACGAGCATCAACCTGAGGGAGTGATAGAAAACGATCAGGCAAAAGATCCTCTGGGACTAAATGGTATCAGAACGGAATAGGGTGATACGTGCAAATAGACCAGACGTGACGTTGATTGACAAAGTCAAGAAGAAAGTATCACTCATTGATGTCGCAATACCATGGGACACCAGAGTTGAAGAGAAAGTGAGAGAAATAATGGATAAGTATAAAGATCTGAAATAGAAATAAGAAGGAATATGGGATATGCCAGTAGAAATCGTACCCATAATATAGGAGCACTAGGCACGATCCAACGATCCCTGAAAAGGAATCTAGAAAAACTAGAGGCTGAAGTAGCTCCAGGACTCATGCAGATGAGTGTGATCCTAGAAACGGCACACATAGTAAGAAAAGTGATGGACTCCTAAGGAGGCAGGCTGCAACCCGGAACCCCACACTATAAATACCACCCAGTCGAATTGGAGGATTGTGATAGAGCAAAAAAAAAAAAAAAAAAAAAAAAAAAAAAAAAAAAAAAAAAAAAAAATAATAATAATATTTCACTGGCAATCATGAGCAGTTCTGCAATGACAAGTATAGCAGTAACTTAACAGATTACCAAATAATGATTTAATGTGGATTAATGAAACTTGTGCATTAATTATTATACCAAACAAAGACGGAAATTATAAATAAAAGGTAAGTACGTTAATAAACGATGGACTTGATGTACGAGGAAACTGGTAAAATAATGAGGAAATGCATTCCACGAAAGACTGTGAAATGAGGAAATGATTTGCAAGACGTATAAGGAAGACTAGAAACGCATAATAACAGATCGGAGGGGGGGGACAAGATCTTCTGGAAAACGCCCAAAATTCGACACGGGACCCAGACCTTACGGAAGGAGCGTTTCAGTCTCCCGAGTGACACCGATTTCCTACAATTGTCGGTTCCGCCCTTGAACAGGTTTTACGGTGACCAGGAACCTTCTCGCTCCTCTGTGATTTGGGAATGGTCCTTCCCTTCACCCTTTTTTTTTTAAAGTGGGTCTGCTGTTCTCTCTGTCTCTCTGTCTCCCACTGTTCTTTAAAAACAGCTCTTTCACTTCACCATTCTTCAAGTAAAATCGCCTCTTCCATGGTTCAAGAATAGCAATTCGATCCATTTTCTTTTTCCCCAGACTTATTGGCAATTCGATCCATTTCTTTTTTTGAGACTTATTGCCCTTTACGCAAGTTTTCAAGAATAGCCTTCCTCAAACTCAACTCCTCAAGAATAGCCTAATTTTCTTTCAAGAATATCCCTCCTCACACTCAACTCATCAAGAATAACTTACTATTCCTTATCCAGTTCCTTTCATCGCGACCATCACTCATATACCAGCTTCCCCTAGGTGATTTCAAGAAGAAATCACCATCACTCTCTCTTTCTCTCTCTCTCTCTCTCTCTCTCTCTCAAAAAGTACTCACCTTACAATCTTAAAAGAATAGTCTCGTCCCTCCATTCTTCAAAAGTAAAACTCTTCCTTCACTATTCTGCAAAAATACCCAACCTCAACCTCCTCCCTAGAGAGTAACCTTTTTCAGAAAATTCTTCCCAATACTGTGGAGGATAACCCTCCCGTTGTCACTGTTCTTCAAGAACAACCCCCTCCCTTCCTTACCAAAATCTGTCCAAATTCACTGTCCCATAGACTCACACCAACAAGCACCATTCTCCCAAAGGATTCTAATCAAGTTTAAATCGAAGTTCAACAACTCACTAAACACAGTCGAGGTTTAATGCTGCTCTGCGCTTTCGCGATCATAAGACACCGTGACAAATATAGTCTACCACGTATTTTTGACCTCCATCTCAACTGGACTATTTCTTTCCACTTGCCGCTGACATTTGTCTCGACAGGGATATAGTATTTAGGCCAAAGGCCAAGCGCTGGTACCTATGGCGTCATTCGGCGCTGAAAGGAAAATTGACAATCAAAAGGTTTTAAACATTTAACAAGAGGAAAACCTTGCTGTTCGGAAAGGGTGGATGATAAGATGGAAGAAAGAGAATGTAAACGGAGGTACAGTAAAAGGAATGAAAGGGGTTGCAGCTAGGGGCCGAAGGGACGCTGCAAAGATACAGTACTGTCTCCATCTGTCAAACGGAATTATCGTTCTACATTTTTTTTCCTCTTTTATCCAAAGAATCATACCAATGCATCCAGTGTTTCTGCCTCCCATTCTCCTTACAAGTCAAAACCACCCCCAACATACCTAAAATCTCATAGCCGGTTCTTTCCCAAATAAGGTTTAACAGATTCGGTTCACAATGGAGGTCGGATGGATTGCGCGCAGTTCGTTGAAGCATACTGCGCATGCGTTGATCTAATCCAGGATTATGCAAGAGCGCTTATCATCAATATTTCGTCCTTCGGTATAAGTTGTTCTCGACGTATAGTGAACTGGATATTAAACTGTATTTTTGGTTATTGAAATATATATATTATATATATATATATAATGTATTTATATATATATAATATATTATATATATATTTTATATATTTAATATATATATATATATATATTATATATATATATATACACACTCGAAATACAGTATACCATATTCTTTGCTCAAAAATCCAACAGTAAGGTGCAACCGATGATACGAGAAATTCGGAATAATAATAATAATAATAATAATAATAATAATAATTAAACTAAACAAACAAATAAACAGTGAACCTCTTTATCGTTTGCAAACCGCAAAAGACCCGGATTTAAGTACGGCTTAACAGTATTTTATACCACAGAAAAAACATAAATATACAAAAAATTTGAAGGCCGAGATATCGTTCCGTTGTATTTATCTTGTTTATTTTATTTTTCTTTGTTTATGGAATTCTTAAATACCTTTATTTTTATCATGATCGCCATCCTTACGGTTCCTCGTCTGTACAGATTCGAAGGGAAAAAAAAAAATGAAATTTCTACGCAAGAAAGAAAGAACTAAAAATAAAAAGTTGTGGAAAACAGAGACAGGAGAAAAATTCCAAAGCTCTTAACCATGTCATTTAGCGATTACTGATTTATCCTGAGAATAATGCATGAAAAAAAAAGCAGATTTCTAGACGCTGTGTCCAAAATTTTCTGCTTTAGTCACTGGTTCAATTAACGCCCAAGGTTACGTCGTGTGATACGCCCGTTAGCTTTTCACACAACTTGGTAACCAACACACAACACAAACAAGGAAGTAAATAAACCAGTAAAAAAAAAATAAACAAGCATTTAAACTGAAAATTAGTTCGTTCGGAATCGTTGTGAAAATAATGTTTTTTTTTTTTTTTTTATTTATTTTTTTAATCCTAACTCAGGTCGTGGTTTCAACAGGGAGAACTGAAATCTACCGCCGTATCTTAATAATATCACCATTGGAGTTTAATCGTTTTCGAAATAAAAAAAAATATTCTACTATAGAGTGAGGGAAAACTAGATAATGAGGAATCAAATCTTACTGAATACGAATTTGGTTGAGGTATGATGTTAGGAATGAATTGATCATTCTATTAATGTTGAACGTGTGTTTCTAAACTGCCAGTAGCAATCTTTAACACCACCCAATCTCTCTCTCTCTCTCTCTCTCTCTCTCTCTCTCTCTCTCAGGAGGCAGCTGTGTTAGATTGAAGGGTTAAACAAGAAGTTTCCCATGCAATTTGAAAGCTAAAATATTTTGTTAAAAATCTAAAAAATATATCTTTAATCCGTTACGCGGCAGACATAGCAGGCGTCAGGCAGTTCTCGCCAAAGCCTAATCCTTGAATATTTGCGGAATCCCATAAATAAAGATAAATTATTATTATTATTATTATTCAACATTGTACTCGTGCACTCCGAGAAGCGTAACAACAGTGCTTCACTGCCATAGTGTGAATGACGTCACACGGAATGTATGTTTATGACTGAGTTGTTTTTAATATTTTTTTTATGCACCGGCATTACTTGCGGCTTCTTCCCACTACAAATGACTGCAAATGACTAACTTGCAAGACAAGGCCAGAGAGTAGCCTGAAGCATGCCGAAATAAATGAAAACATTCCTACTATACGCTTTTCGGCGGGAGACCTTTGATCAGTGATTCTCAAAAACTTGTATTTTAATGTACTATCCACTATATCATTATTATTATATTAATCAGAAAATGAACCCTATTCGTAAGGAAGAAGCCCATAGAGGCCACTGACTTGAATTCAAGCTTCCAAAGAATATAAAAGATTAAGTTGTCAATCTCCTTTTACGAATGATCTCAAAGACTCTTGTTTTTGAAGGTGCCACATAACATAATCCAGTCTCTTTTAGATAATTGCTATTGCAATGGACCGGAATATAAGATTTCGGCCGAAACCCTAACGCTGGGACCTCTGAGGTCAATCGGAGCTGAAAGGAAAATTAAGAGTAATTGTTACGAGAGGGTGGGAAGCAAGATGGAAGAAAGGGAATGCGAACGGAGGCACAGTAAAAGGAATGAAAGGGGTTGCAGTTAGGGCCAGAGGGGACGTTGCGAAGAACCTTAAGTAACGCCTACATACCCCCTTCATTGGGTATCACTGCTATTAAATATTAACCGCAATGATCATTATAAAATTTAGTTTGGCCATAATCCATCGAAATGAGGTCAACACTTATTCTAATTACGAGACTTTCGTGATAAACTACAGCGATCAACATCACAGGAAAGAAATCGGGGAGGAAGAGCATGTCATTCATTCACAGTTTCCGATGAGATGTTTACATCTACGTCAATCTGATCTCACACAGGTTTGTGACTGATCTCAGTAGTAGTAGTAGTAGTAGTAGTAGTAGTAGTAGTTATAGTAGCGACCTTCGCTAACGATCGTAAATTCAGAGGGGGCTTTGCAGTGGTCGTAAATCAAAAAAATGATAATGTGTCTCAGTTGTTCCAGAACCATCACTCACCCTTGACAGAGTTTTCGTCT
The DNA here is from genome assembly GCF_015104395.2 of Macrobrachium nipponense. Classification (NCBI taxonomy): domain Eukaryota; kingdom Metazoa; phylum Arthropoda; class Malacostraca; order Decapoda; family Palaemonidae; genus Macrobrachium; species Macrobrachium nipponense. The sequence goes on along the minus strand of NC_087204.1, from coordinate 28,243,844 downwards.
GAATTCTCTCTTGCTTTTCTTTGAAGGTTTTTATAATCGCCGAAGTAATGTAGCATGTATTACGGATAATAATAATAATAATAATAATGCATAGAAACACAATACCGGATGTTCATATAATAGATTTCATTGTTTTAAAGATCTGAGCAAGATTTGTCCACGAAAGATATTTCTTCTTCTTCTTCTTCTTCTTCTTCTTCTTCTTCTTCTTCTTCTTCTTCTTCTTCTTATTATTATTATTATTATTATTATTATTATTATTATTATTATTATTATTATTATCCATATAGAACAAGCCCCGAGTGGCCAATGACTTGAAATTCAAGCTTCCAAAGGAAGAAGTACAGAAAGAATATATCAGTTAGAAAAGTAAAGAAATCAACGCATCAATTGATAAATAGATTAATATGTAAGCAAAATACTAAAACGCAAGGAAAACTGCCATAGGATACTGGATGTCACTGCATTGTCTAAAACAACTGTGGCTTCGGACACTATCCTGTAACATCCAGTAAGACTTCTAAAAGCCCTCGTAGAAAGATAGAGAGACCGTATGAATTTCACCTCAAAATATTCAGTTACATTTACTGATGCAAGACAATAATCAAGGGTGCCTATTGAATCATTGCTTTACCTTGGGAGCCGATTTTATCTTGTTTTTATTTACTTATCCTTGGGGGTATATTTATTTTCTCATAATTTTTTTAAGGAGACTTCTACGGTAACTTGTCGAGGAAGATCTAGGCCTAATCTGTTGAAAATTTCATGGGTTAAAATTGTCTTTTATTTATATTTAAAAGGATGCAATTATAAATACATTAATGAGTATTTGTACACACATGTATGTATACACATGGTGTATATATGTACATATAAAATAACGAAATGTAGTTGTAGTAACAATTAGTGATAAAGGATAGTCTTTGTAACGGCGCCCAAAAATAAAAACAAATCGACAGAAGCCTACAAGATAAAGACCTACAAATCAATGACTGCAACACCTCCATGAACATAAAGACCATGAAGATAAATGCCTACAATTTCAAAGACTTCAAGAAGAAAAAACCTAGAGGTTAAAGAACATCAAATACAGTGCCTCCAAGAGGTTAAAGACCACCAAATACAGTGAGTCCAAGAGGTTAAAGTCCCAAACTACAATACCTCCAAGATGTTAGACCCCCAAATACAATGCCTCCAAGAGGTTAAAGAATACAGCTATAGTGTCTCCAAGATATTAAAGAACACAACTAAAGTACCTCCATGATGTTCAAAACCGCACCCCCAAAATACAGTGCCTCCAAAAGATTAAAGACCCACAACTACAGTGACTGCAATAAAAAGTGACTCCAAGAGGTTAACGACCCACACCTTCACTACTCCAAAGAGGTTAAAAAACCCTATACACAGCGGCGCCTAAGAAGATAATGACCTACAACTACATGCCCTCCATGAGAACCTACAACTATAAAGTGCGTCTAAGAAGATGACAACCCAACAATTTTATAAGTCTAAAAAGACCTAAGAAGTATTGCCATTATTTTGACGTTCAATGCACCGAGATCCACCTGTAACGGTAAGAGGCCAAAAGAAAAAGTGTTACAGTCAATATGACAGAAAATCCTTGAGGAAATCACAGCCCATGACGGTCTCTCAGGCCCCTAACAATTTCCCACTGAACGCAGTCGATGGGCCAGACAATCTCACTCGTGCGTTTTAACGCAGAAATCCTCGCCGCGTTCAAGTAGTAACTGGACATGGTGGAAAATGGACCGATGTATGGTATTTTGGATTTGCTAAAGTCGAAGGTTTGAGAATTCTTATTCTTCAGCTCGACAGTTGCTGTCACTGTTATTTTGGTTTTGCACTTAAACGGTGGGTTTCTACACGTACATTTTATTTCAATATGTAGTATACATAGAGTATAAGAAGCTAATAACTAGTATTAGTCATAATGGGGTCTACTTATTACAGAAAAAAGCCAAAATACGCCACATGTTGAAATAAGAAAAAAAAATAGGCGGAGTAAGGATCGAGAAAAAGTAAATAAAAAATAATATTCATAGTAAATAAAGCGGGAAAATGAACAAAGGGAACTCAAATTCAAGACGGCGCATGGTAAGGCCAGGGTAGACAGGTCATGACCAAGCCCATGGATCGTAGAAGCTAGTTATAAGGTCACTCAGATGAAACACACAGCTGTCCAGATACTCTTGTCGACAGAGCATTTAAACAAAACTGCAAAAGTGGCAATTAAACTTTACCATAGTTGAAAGTGGCAAGAACTTTGACCTCAGTTGAAAGTGGCATGAAAACTTTACCTTAGCTGAAAGTAGCAAGAACTTTGACCTCAGTTGAAAGTGACATGAACTTTGACCTCAGTTGAAAGTGGCAAGAACTTTGACCTCAGCTGAAAGTGGCAAGAACTTTGACCTTAGCTGAAAGTGGCATGCACACTTAACCTTAGAGAGAGAGAGAGAGAGAGAGAGAGAGAGAGAGAGAGAGAGAGAGGTTCTAGTCTTAAAATCTCCCGTCTGATGAAAAGCAGCGTCACTGGGCTCCTGAAAACGCATCGTCAGCAAAGTAAAACTGGAACCAAGGAGAGTAGTTCTGCTTCACAGCAGAGCAGGTCCCAAAGTCTTGCATAATTTACCTTGCAGTAGTGCAAATGCCTCCATTGGAGACCGAATGTGTTATTTTCTGAGATTACTTGGAAGTTCGCTGATCAAACCATGCGGCGTTTGATAAACTAAATCAAAAAGGGAGTGTGAGAGAGAAAAAAAAAACTTTCATCTTATGGAATCCAGACATTTACGTAAGGTTCAATGTAACGTGCGGTATTTTTGAAAACAATTTTTTTTACTTATAAGTTTTCTGTGTTTTAATAGGAAACTTTGCACCACTCTGCTGATTGTCTAGCACAGTTAGTTATAAGTTTCGGCAGCTGTCGACTTAAGAAAGTGTTAGAAAGACTTAGTAGATTGTGTTAAGAAAGACTTAGTAACTAATGAACAAAATACGTAGCTACGTAGAAACGTTTTATAAAGACCTTTGGAAATTACATCACTTTTATAAGAAAAAGGTATAATGTCGTCGATTTCCTACAGACGTACGATAAATGAGTCTTATTCATCTTTTATCAAGCCTTATGTTTTTGGTAATTTTCATGATTCATAGTTTACTGTTACGGCATAATTCTGATTGAAGGTTTGTAGTCCACTACTCTGGCCTTCCTTCAACACTTTATAATTCAGTATTTTGGATTTTTTATAATATGCTATTTATTTTTTTCTTTTTTAACGCTTCACACCTTCCTGTGACACTGATCTCCTGAAGGAGGCTGCGTTTAGGAGAAACAGGTCAAGCCACGCGCAAGGATCTCTGGATTTCCAGCGTATCCACTTGAGGCGAAAGCTCACACATGCTTTAATACAACCAAGATCGTATTTCTGGAACCGACAGCAAAGGAAGGACACTATACTGTTCTTCAATAAGGAGTTGGTAGCGAGGTAGCAGTGTTCTAGATAGAGGTCTTGTGTAGTCACTGCATACAAATTTTATATTTTGAAAACTGCGTGCACACACAGACATATACAGGTTAACTATTATTATTATTAATTATTTAGAAGATAACGACTATACTATTCATATATATATATATATATATGTATGTATGTATGTATGTATGTATGTATGTATGTATGTATGTATGTATGTATGTATATGTATAACTGAATCACGAAAGTTTGGAACGTGATAAATCCATAAATAAAGGTATAAGCCACGAAGAAAAAATAAACAACGGAGTTTCTGCAAGATCTTTCGATCTGAGTAAAGGACGTTGTTTTGAGTCGAAAGATCTTGTAGAAACTCCGTTGTTTATTTTCCTTCGTGGCTTATACCTTTATTTATATGTTCATATATATATATATTATATATATATATATATATATATATATATATATATTAGATATACATATAAATGTGAGTGCATATGTATGTATGTGTATAGAAAGTATGTATGAATATGTGAACTGTACATACGTATTACCGTCTTCACAAACTGGAGCAAATACCTTCCTATTAAGAAATCCTACCTCAGTAATCAATAACATCACTTGCTCGAAGTAGTTCTGATCTCCGCCGTCAAAGTTTAAGCAGAGGCAGACTGATTCGTTACGACATGAAGCAATCACGAACGAAATGACGATACCGCCACAAAACGATGTTGTTCACCCGAGATGGCTGGTAAAATCTACAGCATGCTCCACGTGTCGAGTCGTCACGAGATTGGTTTGTCTTGATGAAGTGGTCTATACGCACTTCTAGCAGTAGAAAACCTACATTCTAAATTATCTATTTGGATAAGGGATAAGGGACAATCAAGAGGTCACTTCAGAGCACAGGACCTGTAACCTTTTCGTCAGGTCCAGTCTCAGTGACCTCAGTAGTTGTTACAGAAAATGGAACGGAATACAGAATTTAGGCCAAAGGCTCAGCGCTGGGACCTATGAGGTCATTCAGCGCTGAAACGGAAATTGCTGAAACGGAAATTGACAGTAAAATGGTTGGAAAGGTGTAACAGGAGGAAAACCTCGAAGTTGCACTATGAGTCAGTTGTTAGGAGAAGGTGGAAAGTAAGATGGAAGAAAGAGAATATGAAGGGAGTTATAGTAAAAGAAATGAAAGGGGTTGCAGCTAGAGGACAAAAGGACGTTTCAATAAACCTTAAGTAATGCCTACTGTGCACCGCATGAGATGCATTGAGGGCACTAACCTACCCTCCCACCTACGGGGTGGTGTTTGTTACGCCAGATAACTCGCATTCAATCAATGGATTCCCCGCAAGAAGCGTAGAACCCAATGATGGTGGTAGCCGATCTGACACCAATATTTCACCTAATTACTCGAGAAAAAATCTCCCTTTGATATCCTGAATATCCCCATATAAGATTGACATCGATAAAACAATTTGTAATGAAATTAAACAAATGTAAAATCATTTTAAATCCAGTCTTTTAATTTCCTGACAGCCACTAGAGGCAAATACTTCATTACTCCACAGTTTTAAATTTCTATAGCTAATCAGAATTAGAACTTATCATGATTATTGCATTTTTAAGAAGTGTCTAAATAACAATATTTCTAACAGGCATACTCAAGAGCTTCTGCATTTGACAAATAAGTCGACAATATACAATGTAACCTAAATTTAATTGGAACTCTAAGCCCACAGCTATTTCATGTGATGTAATTTTTCGTACTTAACATCTCTGTACTTTTTGCCTTATTTTAATTATGTTAACTTAAAACAATATTTCTTCAAATCTAGAAGAAGAAGAAGAAGAAGAAGAAGAAGAAGAAGAAGAAGCTTATTATTATGATTATTATTCACAAGATGAACCTTATTCATATGGAAAAAGCCCACCAAAGGGGCCACTGAAATTCCAGCTTCCAAAGAATATTATGGTGTTCATTTGAAAGAAGTAACAGAAGGAAAAAGGAAATACAGAAAGAAGAGAAAAAAAGAATAAAAAAAGGATAAAGAAAGAGATAATTGCTTGAACTTTTGAAGTTCCAATTGCACGACATCTTCCAGGAGACTATTCCAGAATCCAGCGGGGTGTGAGGAATAAAGGATCTCTGGAACTGAGAAGTTCAAAAGACCGAGCACATACTGAACCAAAACAAAATACATCCTATTAATCAAATGCGACTGACCAACGAAACGCGCCCCCCCGCAGAATCAACAACACCCCCCCCCCCCCCCCCCCCCCCCCCCCCCCCCCCCCCCCCCCCCATATCAGGAAAATAATCACATTTCAACAACCAGCCAGGAAGCCCATACACAACCGCCCATAGAGGACTTATTGGGACTCATTTGCATCACCACAGAGAACGCAAAGCAGCGTCCTTACTCCAAACCGCAAGATGTTTCTTGCGATCAGGAAGTAGTCAATACGACTCAGGTGGTTAAAATGGCTATCGTTAACCGTCCGTAGTCATGAACACGATACGCATTAATGCATACCGAGATTTTATGGATACGAGGACCGTCGGTTATTGGACGTTCCGGGACAAAAGGGCCACTTATGGTAAATTAGGAACCCTTCCTTCCCTCCGTCTCTCCTTTACTCGCTCCAGGGCAAAACGACTCATAATTCTTCCTAGATTCCGAAGGACAGACTTCCTTGTATCTGTCGTGGTTTCCCTCGTAAGTGGTTATATGCACGCGCTATTTACGAATGCCTACATGTCAAGAACAGTGATGAACAAAGTGTGAGAGTGGAACCAGACGAGAGAGAGAGAGAGAGAGAGAGAGAGAGAGAGAGAGAGAGAGAGAGAGATATTATTGCATGTAATGAATCATTAGCGCTTATTGTTGTCGGCTGATTACCACATTGCCTACGAAAGCGTTACATGAGACAATTTATGGGATCCGGTTGAACAGGCCTCATAAGCTTTTGTTGCTACAATTAAGACCATAGTGAAGCCAGATCTCTCTCTCTCTCTCTCTCTCTCTCTCTCTCTCTCTCTCTCTCTCTCTCTTAGCAATAGTTCATAATCATGGGTATAAATGCAATAGACCTAGAGACAGTAAGAAGTTTAAGAAATGATCTAAAGAAAATAGGAGTGTGGTCAAAAAGATGGCAAATGCCTTTGAATGTGGATAAGTGTAGTGTTACACATAGGAACAAACAACCCTCATGCCAACTGCATGCTACTAGGGAATGACATAAATAGTGTAGAACAAGAAGAGGACCTTGGAGTCATCATTACCAAGGATTTAATATCCACAAAACCCTTCATAAAAGCTGAAAAGAAGGCACAGAAACTAGTGGGATACACAAAGAGGCAGTTCAAGTACAGAAACAAGGAAACGGTGCTGCAGCTCTACACATCAATAGTTAGACCCCATCTTCAATGTGCAGTATAGTTTTGGTCACCAACACTAAGAAAGGACATAAATAGATTAGAAGGGGCACAAGAAAGAGCCACAAAGTTAATTCCATCAGCAAATTGGTTACCAAAGACGCCTAGAGAGCCTGAACATGTATGGCTTAGAAACACGATGATTACGAGGACAACTAATAAAAACTTTGAAAATACTGAAAGGCATAACAAAAGTAGACAGTAACCTATTTATGTTAAACGAAAACCAGACCTGAAATAACGGATGGAAACAACAACTGAAGAGATACAACACATCCCATTGTGCGAACTTCTTCACATACAAGATTTGTGACACATGGAATAAACTGCCACCAAAAGTTGTAAACAGCAACAGTGTGGAAGAGTTGAAAAGAAAGCTGGACAAAATCATTACGACACTGAATGAACAGTAAAACCTGCTCCAAGAGATAAGTGAGCGTACGATGTCTCCTCGGATGGACTAATAAGTCTTTGACACATCCTAATCCTTGTAATTCCTCGTAACTCTCTCTCTCTCTCTCTCTCTCTCTCTCTCTCTCTCAGACAAGGACCTGGTTATCTTTGTCTATTTTCACTCATTATCATTTCTATTCTTTCCTCACCCCCAACCCCCAAACGTTCTTTCAACAGAGCAAATAAAACGGCCTCCTCCCCCTCCTCCTCCTCCCCTGCCCTCCACCACACCGTTCCCCCCCCCCCCCCCCCCCCCCCCCCCCCCCCCCCCCCCCCCCCCCCCCCCTCCCCCCCCCCCCCCCCCCCCCCCCCCAAAAAAAAAAACCCCCCCCCCAAAAAAAAAAACCATCATACTTTATACAGTGAAAGTTTTCAAGGGAGAGCCATCATGGCGGATAATAAGGATGCTGGACCCTTCCCAGGAAATCCCAGGTTTTTATCTTACGCACAAACAGGTAAGTCCTTGGCCCAGGTGAGGCATTCTTAATGAGAGAGAGAGAGAGAGAGAGAGAGAGAGAGAGAGAGAGAGAGAGAGAGAATAATGCAGGAATGAAAATGAGTGAAAACTGACGCACAATACACAGGTCTTTGTGCGTGCATGTGTGTGTGTGAGAGAGAGAGAGAGAGAGAGAGAGAGAGAGAGAGAGAGAGAGAGAGAGAGATGGCAGATAACCTTTGCTAATGTCAATGCCTCGAAAAGATATAAAAAATAAAGTCGATTTTGGGGTTCGATGTGACCTCCATTCAGATAAAAATAACAAGAAACGCTGATTGTTGGATTTCACTAAAATGGCGTCACGTCGATAATGGTCATCGACGTCGACGAGAATCGTAATATATCAAAGAATACAGTCTGATGACAATGAATAACAGACATGAAGACAATTAGGTAGAGAAATTTAAAAAAAATCAATAACTGCTGAAATTAATTTGAAAGATTTGCCTAAAGGTCAAATTCACAAAAATAGAGTAATATAAACAAAAAGATAAATACAATAAAAAATTAATTAGTTAGATATGTAAAGAAAAATTAACAACAAACAATTATACAAAATCAAGAAACTAACTTTTTGAAAAAACTAATATCTTTGTTGTTGCTGACTTCAGCCCACCCTCACCACATAAAAAAGTAAAAAAAAAAAATACGAAATACTCCGCAGATTTTCCGATAATTACCTCTAGACAGCACACGAAAACTTTCTCATAAGGCACGAGAAATATTATTATTATTATTATTATTATTATTATTATTATTATTATTATTATTATTATTATTATTATTATTATCCAAAAGATGAAACTAGCCCACAGGGGTCATTGACTTGAAATTCAAAGCTTCCAAAGAATATGGTGTCCATTCGCAAGAAGTAACTGATGATGAAATGCGTATATCTCTTGTAATTCATTATATTACGTTTGCTTTAACTACACCTAAATTACGCAAAACTTATAACTATTCAAGGGTTACTTTTTTCCTTCGTTTCCCGCAGGATTTTGACTTATCCTCTTGTCATTGCAGTAACAGAGTTTGATTGCATCTAGTATTGTTTCTAAGAAGTTTTCTTTAGCTTAAAATGTAAAACAGACTTGTATCCTTACAAAAATGATACAGACAGATACGCGCAAAAATACTACATGCAATCAGAACATACAAACACACACATATACACACTCACACACAGACACCCCCACACACGCACATATATATACTGTACGTATATACATACATACATACATATATATATATATATATGTGTGTGTGTGTGTGTGTGTGTGTGTGTGTGTGTGTAGGTGTGTGTATCGTGTGTGTGCTTTTGTATGCTATCCTGTGTGAACCCACAACAACAGATAATCATATTTACAATTCTGTTTTCAACTGCTGAGGCCGACGGCAAGAACAACCACGTAATAAACTGCCTCTTAAAATAAAAACATTACTGGCACTAAAACAAATAAAAGTCCACAGCCGATATTCACAGACAACACGTAAGTACGGTCACACTTTGCCGATTTCGTAAGCTTTTTCTTCCTAAGATTTCGCATTCTAAAGTGTGAAATGTCCAGCGGGAAACAGAAATGTGTTTAATAGATTTACATGAAATTTGAAAAACGGCGTAGAGACAATTATAGCGAAATCTTTTCGTGTCGAAAGCGCCATCATCGTTGTCATCTCAAGCCGAGATAATTACTTAATCTCATGTCTAGGTTCATGGGAACACATGACGTGGACAATTCACACCATCCCAAGCGTATATATGTTGCTTGAACTTCAGTGTTCCATATATATATATAATATATATATATATATATATATATATATTATATATATATATATACATATCATACATACATACATACATAGTAGCGCTATGTAATAAAAATTAATAGTTTCCAAATGAGAGAGGAAAGACACAGAATATGTCTTTCACGTGTATTTAACAATGCCCATCTAAAAATGACTAAATAATTATCATTAGAAACTTGACGTACAGCGTAAACTACAAGGCAGGTGAATGACTCATGCAGCCATGTTGGTAACCAAATAGTATTCCCAAAATATTTAATCATGAAGTCAACCTTATCAAAGTAAGGTTGTATCTAAAGAAAAAAAAAAGTTATTTACATGAACCTCATACTCCTGTTGATTCCGTTATGTCGCAACAACAGTAAATGAAGGGAAAATTACATCCCTAGATTTTGACTTTTATTTATTTTTTTTTTAACTTACACTCCCCACAGGATTCGTCATTCAAAACCAGGTCCTTCATGCAGACATGAAGCGACGCCAGAGGAATGAACCCAATGCTCTCTCAGTGTCCTTCACCACCAAACCAAGTCCTTCATATAGGAATGGAATACGGAATTTAGGCCAAAGGCCAAACGCTGAGACCTATGAGGTCATTCAGGGCTGAAAGGAAAATTGAGAGCAAAGATAAAACACTTATTAGGAGATGGTGGACGGCAAGATGGAAGGAAGAGAATATGAACGGAGGTACAGTAAAATGAATGAAATGGGTTGCAGCAACTGGGAGGCCTAAGGAAGGGAAGCTGCTAAGAACCTAAAGTAATGCCTACATTGCACCACGTGAGGCGCACCGACGAAGTCCTTCAGATGGTCTTCATTCAACACTCAATAACGGAAAGTTCGCATCCCAGAAAGAAAAAACTTTTACCAAGATAATTGATTAGAATATTTTTTTCTGGCGGCTGTTGAGTAAAATACATGCAATTGCAAATTGCAACTCGTGATTTATGAGCCAGAGGTCCTTTAGGTTGGCTCACACGTGAGGCAAATCCCGATCAAGGCTGAGAGACTTCCATACTGAGGTCTCAACGTCAGTAGGTTTCATGCTACGTCAAACGTGACAATTGCTTGGCGCTCTCTTGACCGTGTACATATATATATACCTATATACATACATACATATATATATCTAACCACCCTTTCATTAAAAGTACACAAAATGGAAACCCTTACCTGTTGTCAATGGTGCCCTCTGTCTGCAAACATGTCATTAGGCTATTAAGATCACGTTAGTATAAAAATATACTATTTATTACCCAAAGCAGACGAATATAGAATAGAACAAAATGATTAACAACTCATAGCGAAAAAAACCCAAATCTGCCCATAAAGAAAACTAGTAAGTTATCACTCTACCCTCCTGACTAAGAATTCACTCCCAGACCCAGAATGTCAATAGGTTCATTATATTAGTCAGGTAAAAGAATCCCGTCTCTAGTACCATGGAATAGAACCCATCTGTAATAAAGATAACAATGGATAAAAGATACACTTCACACATCACTCTTTTCAAAGTAATTAAGTAAAAGAATGTATTTCACACTTCTCTCTCTTTTCAAAGGTAACGGTTTTCTAAGTGCCATACCTTTACGATGGGGGTTTTCTCTCCCGACACCTGACGTGTACCAACTGACCTCTTTCTTCTCACCAAAAGGAATGTGACTTTCGCAAGTGCCCTGGTCTATTAGACTTGTAACATCCATACAAACGAATGTACATGCTTGACGACAAGACGAGTGGTCTCTCGATTAAAACGCTTACGTACCAAATTCCTTCACTCAAGAAAGCTGCCCCTACAGCTCAGCCTGTCTCCAAGCAAGACATGATATGTGATTCACTAACATTACACACTTATGGGGTCCCGGTTCCCAAGCCCGGATAAATAGGGAGGGTTGTTGTCAGAAGGGCATCAGGCTGTGAAAATCTGTGCCGAAACCAAAAAATGGAATGAGCCGAAATATGGAAAGAGGTAATGCTAGGGCGTACTCCGTAAACGACGCACAGAGACATCGCCCTAACTCTGTGGTAAGGCGAGGGCTACTGCATCAGGAGCGGGTGCAGCTAAGAGGCGAGCTCACATTGGGTTTAGAGTAAGTCAGCTAAATGTTGGGTCCATGACTGGGAGAGGTAGAGAATTGGCTAACTTGATGAGAGAAAAGAAAGTAGATGTTATGTGTGTGCAAGAAACGCGGTGGAAAGGAAATAAAGCTAAAGAGTTGGGAGATGGATATAAGCTATATTATAGTGGAGCAAATAAGCAAGGTAGAAATGGAGTTGGCATAGTATTGTCTAGTGAACTGAAGAACTCGGTAATAGAAGTGCATAGAAAGAATGACCGTATCATCAGATTGAAGATATGTTATGGAGGAGAGATTCTGAATATTATAAGCGCATATGCACCACAAGTTGGTTGCACAGAAGAGAAGAGAAGGGAAATTTCTGGAGAGACATGGATGGAATAATGCAAGAACTGGAAGAGCATGAGAGGGTGATAGTTGGGGCAGATTTGAATGGCCATGTCGGAAGTGAAAATGAGGCGATTGGGCGGGTGCATGGGGGCCAATGGGAAATTGGGGAGAGAAACGCAGAAGGAGAGAGTGTAGTGACTTTGCTGTGTCATTCGACATGGCAATAGTAAACACATTGTTTAAGGAAGAAAAGGAACACTTTAATAACATATAGAGTGGGGGCAAGAATTCTCCCAGATAGACTACTTCTTGTATAAAAGGATAAATCTGGTGGAGGTCAAGACTGCAAAAGTTATTCCAGGCGACCATGTGGCCCCCCAACACAGACTGCTATGTATGGATTTGAAGTTGAAAAGGGAAAGAAAAACCAAAGCTAAAGGGATAAGGAAAATTAAATGGTACAAATTAGAGAAGGAAGGGGATACGAAGAGAGAGTTTAAGAGGAGGGTTTTGGAGGATGTTGATATAGGGATTGAAGATGTTCAAGAATGGTGGGCACGAAATGCAGCAGTAATAAGAAGGCATGGAAAGGAGCTGCTAGGAGAGACATCTGGTATCATATGGGAAGAAAAGGAGAGTTGGTGGTGGGATGAAGACATTGAGAAAGTAGTAAAAGATAAGAAGGAGGCAAAGAAAAGATGGGAAGAGTCACAGTCAGTGGAAGACAGAGATAGGTTCAGAGAGAAAAACAAGGTGGTGAAAAAGGTGGTAGCCCAAGCTAAAGCAAAGTCGTATGATGATGTGTATAATGAGCTGGGGACAAAGGAAGGATTAAAGAAGATGATCAAGCTATCAAAGGCTAGAAATAAGAGCACCAAAGATATTACACATATCAAACAAATAAAGGATCAAGATGGTGTAGTACTTAGAAAGGAGGAAGACATTGTGAAGAGATGGAAAGAATATTTCGAACAGTTGTTAAATGAAGAAAATAATAGACTTATAAGAGAGGATGGGCAAGTGAACATTGGCATGGTAATGAGGTTTTCTAGGCAAGAGGTACTAAATGCACTGAAGAAGATGAAGAATGGAAAGGCAACCGGACCAGACATGATTCTGGTGGAGGCATGGAAAGCATTAGGAGATGAAGGAGTGGATATACTGTACGATCTTATGATAAAGATCCTTGAACAGGAAAAGATACCATATGAATGGCGTGGGAGTATATTGATCCCAATTTTTAAAGGGAAAGGCAATGTCCAAGACAGTGGTAATTATAGGGGCATTAAATTGATGTCCCACACTTTGAAGATACTGGAAAGGATGATAGATGCTAGACTGAGAGAAAAAGTACAAATAGGTAAAGAGCAGATGGGATTTATGAAGGGAAGGGGAACAACAGATGGTATATTTTGCCTGAGGCAAATAATGGAGAAATTCGGGGAAAGACAAAGGGACCTACATATGGTATTCATTGACCTTGAAAAGGCTTATGACCGAGTCCCGAGACAAGAGGTATGGAGGTCTGAGGGAGAAGATGGTGTCAGAGAAGTATGTGCGATTGATACAAGAGATGTACCAGAATGTATTTACCAGAGTGAGGAGCATTGTTGGGGAGACAGAAGGTTTTGAGGTGAGAGTAGGATTACACCAGGGGTCGGCTCTGAGCCCATTTATCTTTAACAAAGTAATGGATGTTATAATAGAGGAAGTAAGGGAGACAGTACCATAGAACATATTGTTTGCGGATGATATTGTTCTGTGTGCAGAGAGCGGGGAAGATCTGGAAGTGAAATTGGAAAGATGGAGACAAGTACTGGAGGACTGAGGAATGAGAATAAGTATATCTAAGACAGAATATATGTGTACCACCACTGAGGAGGATGACAGAGAATGTATTCAGCTTGTTGGAGAGCAAATAAGGAGAGTATTTGGGATCTTTTGTTAACGCTGGAGGAAGTATGGAAGAAGAAGTAAAACATCGGGTACAGGCAGGCTGGAACAACTGGAGAGCGGCCTCTGGAGTTCTTTGTGACAAAAGAGTGCCGCTTAGGTTAAAAGGAAAATTTCACAAGACGGTGGTAAGAACAGCAATGCTGTATGGTACAGAAACAGCAAGCACGAGAAAAACAGAGCAGAAGAAGATGGATGTGGCAGAAATGAGAATGCTTAGGTGGATGTCTGGGGTGACAACAGAGGATAGGATCAGAAATGACTACATAAGGGGGTCAACTAAGGTGGTGGAAGTATCAAAGAAAGTGCAGGAGGGAAGGCTGAGATGGTATGGACACCTGTTGAGGAGAGATGAGGACCACGCTGGGAGACATACTATGGGGGTGGAGGTGCAAGGAAGAAGAAGAAGAGAGAGACCAAGAAAGAGATGGAAGGACTGTGTGAGAGGAGACTTACATGAGAAGGGAATTGATGAGGCAGAAGCGCAGGATAGAAATAGATGGAAACGGCTCATCCGAAACGGCGACCCCATATAAAAATGGGAACAAGATGGGAAGAAGAAGAAAAAGATATATATATATATATATATTATATAATATATATATATATATATATATATATATAGATATATATATATATATATATATATATATATATATATATCATATATATATATATATATATATATATATATATATATATATATATATATATATGGATTCTAAATTTGAGAGGGCGTGACTGATATATAGACGACATTCGTGGTAGTGTTTATGAGAGAGAGAGAGAGAGAGAGAGAGAGAGAGAGAGAGAGAGAGAGAGAGAGAAAATAAATCCCTATCTAGCATCCTCGAGAGAAACCCTTTCCTATTACATAAATGCTTTCAGGTCAGTTCACATTATTTTTTTTTACCCACCGACGTAACAAGGTCCCCCGGTCTTAAGAATCGCCTTTCTCCTGCGGTTCCAATAGGCCTATCTCCCTCTTTTTTTGCTTAGTCAGACTGATAATTAACTTTACTACAGGCTATTCCAAGTCGTGCGTTCTATCACAACTTTTTACATCTTCGAGAATTACATTTCTCTGAGATCCGGTAGATGGTCTATTCTGGTTAACAAATCGTAAATTTTAATTATTATAGGTTTTCATTATCATGTTTGTTACTGATTTTATTTTTATCTGTGTAAATTTATACTTGCGGTTCTTTGTGCCCATAAACAATAAAAATGCAGTAATGAGAGATCTTAATAATTGTCTTCAGACCTGACCTGTCAAAATTTTGAGAGGTCACGAGAAATAATGTAACCCATTTAAGTAATAAAACTTGTATACGTTCCCTTTTATAAGTAATCTTTTGTGTCTGTTAACTGAAGTTTTAATATTCCAATCTAAAGTGATCATTTGTGTGTTTATTTGATTTTTATATTCAATTTTACAAGTGATCTTTATTCTTTGTTTACTTGGTTTTTAAAATTTAATTTTCAATTAATCCTTCGTGTGTGTTTACATGGTTTTTATATTCAATTTTACAAGTAATCATTTGTGTGAGTTTACGTGTTTCTATATTCCATTTTAAATAAATCCTTTGTGTCTGTTAACTTGGTTTTTATATTCTATTTTACCAGTAATCCTTTGTGTAAGTTTAATTGTTTCCATATTCTATTTTCAATTAATACTTTGTGTCTGTTAACTTGGCTTTTATATTCCATTTTACAAGTAACCCTTTGTGTGTGTTTAATGGTTTTTTTAATATTCTATTGTCTAAGGGTTCTTTTCTTTATGTTATTCCCTGACAATTTTCTAGTAGATTCTGACATCCATACTGATTATTAAAAACCTTCCAGCTACGTTCGCCCTTCGATCAAGGCTTGGGTAATATAATGAATGCCCTCTTCGGAAGGGCAGGATGCAAAGGGAAGGATGCAAAGGGAAGGATACCCAAAGGGGCGAGGGTTGCTCCTGGCGCAACCCGTCCTTGCTTTCCTCCTTCTATGAGGCCACGACGGAAAAGATGTTATTATTATTTTCATTTTCATTCTTATTATTCATGTAACCTTGAATTGCAC
>NC_087204.1:28210228-28220228 GCF_015104395.2 Macrobrachium nipponense | reverse complement strand
GATCTTGGAATTAAATATTTTTTTTCCAATGTATATAGGGTTAGTTGGGCCCTTGATTTTGACATCTCTCTCTCTCTCTCTCTCTCTGCTCACTAGAAATCATACTTCGGAAGTGTCTAGAATGAATTAATTCAGATACAATATTCATAAATGTCTACAACAACACTGTTGTACATATTTGTCCACAACATTTATCTCTACAACATTGATACCTGTTTCTCAAACATTTCCGAAGACATCCTTGAAGCTTACAGAACTTTCGTAGCACCAAACCCATCTCTGCCCACGCTGCGACCCAATGCAGTCCACTAACTACCAGACACTTAATTCAAAATGGCGAGTACTACCATGAATTCCAAGTCAGC
Source organism: Macrobrachium nipponense (assembly GCF_015104395.2). Lineage (NCBI taxonomy): Eukaryota > Metazoa > Arthropoda > Malacostraca > Decapoda > Palaemonidae > Macrobrachium > Macrobrachium nipponense. The sequence goes on along the minus strand of NC_087204.1, from coordinate 28,219,863 downwards.
GTCCCTTGTGGGCTTGTTCCACATGAATAGGGTTCATCTCCTGAAAATAATAATAGTGCGTTCACGCATGCGCGCGTCTTTCCGTTGACATTGAAAGCGGCATAAAGACGGCAATCATAGGAGCACTTTCGGTGCATGCAGGTCGCACTTCGTACTCAGGAAATTTGCATACCTAAATCTTTTCCAAAAGTCAACATAAATATTAACCCAAAGTCCTCGTGTCAGGCGCCTTTTCCCTTCTCGTTTACCTGAGCCGGAAGAGCAGACTTCAGGGTCATGTAGAATGATATCTGCATGTCCCAAAAAAACAATGTAATTACACGTTAGTGGCTTGATAAATTACGATTTAATGACAGGTGCTCGCGCTATGAATAGCGTAAGGAGAAAGTTGTTCTTATCGTGCTTGCTAGTGCATTTATTTATTCTTTATTTATCTATTTACATATTCAAATATTCATGTACTACTTTATTCATTTTACTACACATTAATTAGCTTCTCCATGTATGACCACTCTGCTCTGCGCAGGTTTACATACATGTCTTTCAACATAAATAGCACTCTTTACAAATTCGTATACGAATAATATGTTTTTGTTGTTCAATGCAGGGCATATCTGTCTTAGATTTTTTGAAGGATTTCTCTTTCAGATACTCGCCGTTCTATATAGATATTAGATCATGACCTGCTTAAGAATATGCAAGAAGAAAAGGGTCCATTCCTATTTCAAAAGCATTAGGTTATGTTTATCAGCGTTAGAGCAATTTCAAGTTAAGTTTTATTATTATTATATTTAGATTATTATTATTAATTATAATGATTATTATTATTATTATTATTATTATTATTATTATTCAGAAAATGAACTCTATTCAAATGGAACAAGCTCACTGGAGCCACCATGAAATTCAAGCTTCCAAAGAATACAGTGTTCATTAGGGAGGAGAGAGAGAAGTGATCTCACTTATCAAAAAAATTATAAATAAATAAATAAATAAAATAAATAAGTAAAATATGAAAATTTATAAACATATAAAAGTGTATTGCAACGCCAGGAGAACAGTATTGGGTTAGTACTAATGCATTGCAATTTCTCTAGAACTTCTGAAGTTCCAACTGCTCAACACCCTGAGGGAGGCTGAATGTTCCAGAGTCCAACGGTGTGAGGAATAAAGGACCTCTGCAATCTTCCTTCCACCAACCCTGAGCCTTCTTTCATCACCGACTCAATGACCGCGGATTCTGCGACGCTAGATCAATCTCTTCCCATCAGTTCGTAACTCTGGGTAGTTTGCAATACATCCGATGGGTTCTGTGCTCGGAAAAAGCACTTGACACATTCACGGGAACAGACTTCAGCTCGAGAGTTCCCGAGGGAACGAGTCTCCGATGACGAAAGCGTTAGTTCAACAAGATTAACCTCTGAATCGAAATACAATGACGTGGGGAAATGTATGTATTACATTCATACATTTTATTCACAGGTTACGTACAAGGCATTACTTCACTGAAAAAGAAAGGGTTGTGCAAAGTGAAGATATATATTCCTACGTTCACAAACTTGATCAGGAATAACCCTCTTCACAACCCATTTATGTAACCTACAACCTTTTTCTACAAATGACTTATCCGTCTACAAATACATCTATATAAATACAATCATTATTAAGCGTACGCATAACTCACACGCATGCTTTATACGCGCGTAACTCAGTCAAACTATGCGCGCATAACTGCCGCTCATGCTTGAGCGTGCACATAATACATACTCATACTTAATGTGCACATAACTCCAACTCATACTTGAGAGTACGCATAACACTCATTCATACTCGAGTGTATGCATTACCCATTACTGATACGCACATAACTCCCTACTCATACTTGAGTGTATGCATTCCCCATTACTGGATGCGCACATAACTCCCTACTCATACTTGCCTGTACGCATTACTCATACTCATATTAATACGCAAATAGCTCACACTCATACTTAGGTGTACGCATTACCCATACTCATACTTGACACGCACATAACACAATTCATACTTGAGTGTACGCATAACACATACTCATACTTAAAACGCACACATCTTACCCTTGCGTTTAAATGGGCGTATAGCTCATACTTATGCATAAGCACGCACATTCTCATACTCAAGTGCGTGTGAAATACACACTCTTTGATCACGCGCATACCGAACACTCATACATACTGTCATAATGGTCCTTATTTACTTTTTAACTCCACTCCATTTGTTCAATTATGAGGTCTCGTTCTTATGTTAGTTACAGCTGAGAAGTTTCTCGAGAAACTCACTTGTCTATGACGTAATAACTGCGTCAATGGACATACTGTATCTTTTCGATTTTCTTCGATGTTTCTCATTTTTCACGTGTTTACAGTAGCGAGGAAACTTACTGCATACATACATACCCACATACAATCATACATACGTACATAAATCATTCTCAAGCGTCTTTTAAAACTGAAAGGCATTATTGTGACATAACTTAAGTGTGCCAAATTCGGGACCTGTTCCGAAATCACAAGAATCTTTTTCTCAATTCAAAAAGAACTTCAGACTTTGTCCATACGCATTGGCATAATCATAAATCTAATGAAACCAGAATTATCAAGGACAGAGTATTTAGGAATATAGAAAACCTCGGCCAAGCGCTGGGACCCATGAGGCCATTCAACGCTGAAAGGGAAATCGACAGTAATCAGGCGTTAAAGGCGTAACAGGAGGAGAGCCTCGCAGCTGCAGTGGAAGAAAGAGAATATGAACGGAGGTACAGAAAAAGGAAAGGGCTGAGTATTTGAAATTGGATGAATTAACTACTAGATGGAGAAAGGATCAAAGAGGTTGGGTCTTCCAAACCTTCCGAAATAACGATTATACAGAGTGGGGAACCCTGGGTTGGAAATAAATATGAGATTTGAAATTAGAAGCCAGTTCTAGTTCGAGCAAGTTGGTAGAACTCTCTCTCTCTCTCTCTCTCTCTCTCTCTCGCCGTCTCTCTCTCTCTCTCCCCCTCTCTCTCTCTCCTCTCTCTATATATATATAATTTATATATATATATATATATATATACACATACACACACACATATATATATAATATATATATATATATATATATATATCTATATATATATCTATATATAGATATATATAACAGATATATATATATATAAGATATATATATATATATATATATATATATATATATATATATATAAATTTTATACATATATATACATATATATATGTGTGTGTGCATTTTTTCCAGTGTTTGTTTCCTTGAAGGCAGAGATAGGCACGAGTCTGGAAGCTTGAAAATAGAGTCTGGAAACTTGGAAATAAAGAATCTCCTTTTTCAAAGCTTCCGTATTATTGACGTCCTCTGAGGAAGTAATAACTCAGCACACAGTGAATTCCTGTTGCTTGAATATATACGTATATATTCAAGCAACAAGAATTCACTGTGTGCTGAGTTATTACTTCCTCAGAGGACGTCAATAATACGGAAGCTTTGAAAGAGGAGACTTTATTTCCAAGTTTCCAGACTCGTGCCTATCTCCACCTTCAAGGAAACAAACGCTGAAAAAATGACACACACAACACACATTATATATATAATATATATATATATATATATATATATATATATATATATATATATATATATATGAGTACACATAAATAAGATCAAAACTGCAACCTTGAGTTGCTTCGAAAATACATAAGAAATGTAAAATTCAAAAATGTCTGACGTTTTGCAAGTCAACGTAACTCATTTCCGCATTCTTACAAAGCGCATTACAGTAAAAAAAAAATCATAATCTAAATCATTTGTTTGCTTGATATACATACCCTTCGTGATCAATAATAATAACAATACCAAGACTAATAAGAAGAATATCGGTCACCAATTAGCTGATTCCTCTAATAAAGAAGGGCTCCACTGAAAACCAAAGAATAAGGCGGAATTATGATAACAGCATTAATCCAGAAGAAAGCAAGAAATACGGCTTCTGCAACAACCAAGTTGCCTAGCAATAATTAGTCCTCATTCTAGGCCACAGATGGCGCTGACTTTATTTTTGTTTTTCCCAAAGCCAAGCCCTTCTTAACTGGAACCGTCCATGAAAACGCGCTAATTTCCTCGGTAACAATCATTCCCAGTCATTAGAGTTTCACATAAATCTCCCAGAATTTATCTGCTGATACTCTGCTTCTGAGCTAAAAGCAGGTTTCACTCAGACCTTGAGACCCTGCTTGCGCAAGAAATAGCTTTTTTAAGTCAATGACACGTGACTTAATTAGTTCAGGTAAGTCGATGGTGGTGCTCGCTTATAAACCTGTGCTATTTATGAGCGATTCAGTTCACTCACTTCCAACCTGCAGCCTTTCCCGTTAAATGACGTGTTTTCCTGGCCTTTTCCATCCTGGTTTACAACTCACCACAGACGACTAACTGCCAGGTATATAATTCGATGGGGTTTGACGGAGCGAGCCTAAAGCCTCTTAGCTCACTTGGGAAATGATCTGAGCCCGGAACCTTGCGCTAGCGAGACAAGTGTCCCAACCACTGAACAGTGAGATATACTTCCAGAATTTACCTGCTAAATCGAGGATGAATTTACTGGAGAGAGAGAGAGAGAGAGAGAGAGAGAGAGAGAGAGAGAGAGAGAGAGAGCTTCGTACCAGAAGCAAAGAGTCGACGAACCTTACCCATTAAATAACGGATACATTTTGCGCCGTAGTAAATCTTTTGACAGTTCAAACAGAATATGTAATTTAGGCCGAAGGCTACGTGCGGGGACCTATAAGGTCATTCAGCTCTGAAAAGAAAATTGAGTGTAAAAAGTTACAGGAGGAAAACCTCGCAGTTGCAATACGAAACAATTGATAGGAGAGAGTTGAAAGTAAGATGGAAGGAAAAGAATATGAATGGAGGTACAGTAAAAGGAATGAAAGCTCATGTAGTTAGGGGCCGAGGGGCCGCTGAAAAGAGCCTATAGTAATGCTGACAGTGTACCACGTGGGGTGCAATGACGGCACTGCCTCTTACGGGGCAGAACGAAATATGCAAACCGTGAAATTTTTATGTTACAATAAAACCAACATGCATCTGCAAAATCATTATTCAACAGCATGGAACATGCATTAAACATGCGCATTTTTCCCACATATGTCAATCAAACGTCCAACAGACAGACAGACGGACAGACAGGTGGCAACAATGTTGAATTTCGGGTGTCAAAGGTCGAGCAGTGCAAGGTTTTAGGAAAATGCACAGAAAAATATGAATTATATAGAGAGGAGTAAGTCAATAAAATATTTTATTTTTAACACACACTTGCTAAAGTTCATATTATGAATTATATAGAGAGGAATAACTCAATAAAATATTTTATTTTTAACACACTCGCTAAAGTTCTTATTCTTAGTAAGTTGACAATTTCTCCAGGTTCCAACTCGACTGACCTTCGGGGCACATTTTGTATCCTATGTACCCAACATTCTCTTGGCACGTAGAATACTTAGGGGACATGATTGTGAAAAGCTTATAATACTTCAGCTGGGTGTCCTTTAGAGTTCAAAAATGAATTAAACTAAAAAATTTAATAGTGGGGATCACTCAGGGATAAAGATTGATCTGCGAAGGGAATTTTATGGGAAAAAATTTATCTGTAAGGGGAATTCTTACATTTATCTTTAAGGGTAATTATCGGGAACAAATCTCTGTAACGGTAATTACAGAGAAAAATTTATTTGCAAGGGTAATTCTTAAATTTATATGGAAAATCTTATCTGTAATGGACATCCTATGTTAAAAGTTATCTGTAATGGCTGTTCTAGAGAAAAAATTATCTGTAAGGATAATTCTAAGGAAAGAATTAGCTACAAGGATAATTTTAAGATAAAATTAACTGTATTGGATATTCTAAAGGAAAAATTAACTGTACTGGTTATTCTAATGAAAAAATTATCTGTAAGGATCATTCCAAGGAAAAAATAAACAGTAATGGTTATTCTAGGGAAAAAATTATCTGTAAGGATAATTCTGAGGACAAATTTACCTGTAGGGATAATTCTAGGGAAAAAATGATCTGTAGTGATAATTCTAGGGGAAAAGATTATCTGTAAGGATAATTCCATCGAAAAAATTATCTGTAGGGAAAATTCTAGGGAAATAATTATCTGTAAGGGACATTCTACGGAAAAAAAATTATCCAAAGGTGAAATTCTAAGGAATAATTATCTGTAAGGGGTAATTCTAGGATAAAAAGTTATCAGTAAGGGCAATTATAGGATAGAAATTCAGCTTAAGGATAATTCTAGGGAAAAATTCATCTAATAGGGGGTAATTCTAAGGAGAATTTTACCTGTAAGGGGTAACTCTATGGAAAAAAAATGTCTGTACAAATAGTTCTAGGGAAAATATTCATTATTACGGGGAGGTTTAGAGGCCAACGTTTAGCAGCGGGGAAAATTAATTGTGGCAAAACCAGTAAGAAAGAGGCTAGTAAGAATAAACTTCTTAGCAAACTAACAAAATCTACAGTGGCCCCTCCTCTGCTAGATCCTGGATCGACCAGCCCACTGTTGGTATGAATGAAAGTGCATGAAGCATAGTGAATCGTACCCAATTACAGAGAAAAATATCCATGCAGAAGGATACAGATAACACGGAGTCATTCATACCCAATGTGCAAACACAGTCATAAAGAACAGGTGAAAGACGGGAATTATTCGCTAAGTGCCTTTCTAAGGAATACATGCCTATTAGCGAGAGGGCGAGAAACGCACTACAAGGAGATAAATCAATATAAATGAGTGAATAAACAGGAATATTTCATCAATTAAGTACTGTTGGGAAGCTTTCCCTCCTTAACAAGAATGGTTTACAGTGAGAGGTTACAAAGTGCACACACACTCATACAGAACAGGTCCAAGACAAAATTAACTTGCCAATTGGCTTTCCAAAGATTACGTTGCTATTAGCGAGAGGGAGAGAAACATACTGCGAGAAAATAAATCAATATGAATGAGTGCATAAACATGAATATTTCATTAATGTTAAGTACTGTTAGGAATCCTTTCCTCTTTACCAAATAGGACTTAGAATAAGAGGTTACATTCAGATTTGATTTGATTTGATTTATATAGATATTTGGCATTATGCCAAGCACTGGGACAACTAAGGCCATTCAGCTCTGAAACGGAAACTGACAGTAAAAGGTTACAAAGGTGTAACAGGAGGAAAACCTCAAAGCAGTTGCACTATGAAACAATTGTTTGGAGAGGGTGGACAGTTAAGATGGGAGAAAGAATATGAACGGAGGTACAGTAAAAGGAATGAAGGTAGTTGCAGCTAGGAGGAGTTACAGTCAGAGAAACCTTCAAGAACTCAAGAAGAGATTTTGCGTTCAACGCAACTGGAAGGAAAACCCCCAACAGGACTCCAAAAGGAGTCGTCCTTTGCTGCACAAGAGGTGATCGTCAATTCGACGTCTGAAGGAGCCGTCATTTGCTGCACGAGGAGGTGGTCGTCAATTCGACCTCAGAAGGAGTCGTTAATTGCACGAGAGGTGGTCGTCATTTCGCCTAATGTCAGATGGGCGCAGAGAGACAAAGGCTGCGTACCAAGAAGAAGAGAAGAAGAAAAGAAGAAGAAAGTGCCACAGCCTTGACCACCTGGATTACCAAGGGAAAGCTGCTGCTGCTGCTGATGTTGTTGGCGTTACTGGTGATCTTCCAAATATGTCAGGCAAGAACGAGTACACTAACTGGGAAGTGGGGAGAGGCAGGAAACGGGGAGAGGGAAAGGGGGTAGGGGGGGAAAGGGTTAAGGGTTCGATCGAATGCCAAAAGAAGCCGAAACGAACTGAGCACAGAGCGACTCGTCGACGCCATTCGAACTAGATCAATCCGAGCAGACCGCAATCGGGGATGCGTGACAAATATTGGTACTTAGCCACGTTCGGGGGAGGTGGGGGGGAGTTTGGGGGGGAGGGGAGGTAGTACTCAATCCTGCGGAAAGCTAGTCCATGTTGCTGAAATAAAAATCAAACAAAAACATGAATACATTTTTATCTATTTATTGATTTATTTTCTTTTTTTTAATAGGGAGATATCTCTTTTTTTTATATCTTCCTTCGCCTTCTCTCACTTCCTAATGAGCACCGTATTATTTGGAAGCTTGAATTTCAAGTCAATGGCCATTTTGATGAGCTTTTTTCCATATGAATAGGATTCGTCTTCTAATAATAATAATAATAATAATAATAATAATAAATAATAATAATATAGTATTGCCCAAGACAAGTTTCATACGAAGAAGCATGAAGGCGGATTGTTAATAAGCAAGAATGACAAGTTAATACCGAGTTTTCTGTACAGCGTAAATTCTGTATGAAACTCTCAGACGCGGCCCATGAAACTTTCAGCCACGGCTCGGTGGTGGTCTGTGTTGTTCGCACCTCTAACAGTGCCAGACGCACGATCGCCTAACTTTAAACTATATATATATATATATATATATATATATATATATATATATACTACATGAGGCTAGAGGGCTGCAATTTGGTATGTTTGACGATTGGAGGGCGGATGACCAACATATCAATTTACAACCTTCTAGCCTCAGTAGTTTTTAGGATCTGTTGGCGGACAGAAAAACTGCGGACGGACAGACAAATAAGCATCTCATTAGTTTTCTTTTACGGAAAACTATAAAAAAAAAAATATAAATACATAAAAAAAAATAAGTGATCCTTAAGGACGCAAGCAAAATTGGCTAGATGCACAAAGTAATGCATAGAAAAATTGATATTTTTTTTTTTTTTTTTTTAGCTGATAGGTAAGATGGGTGAAAGAAGAGTGAGGGTAGTTAGGTAGCGATAGTTCCAAGATGTTGAATCGCACGTTCACGACAAAATGTGTAGTTTGTCAGCTGGAGTTATAAATATCATGACTGACTGACTGGTCTCTGTGAAAAGGCGTCGAAAAATCCGTGGTCATTGAAACCGGGGAAATTGTGAATATTCTCACTGCTTAATAAATCAAATCAAAATGTATAAGTCACTGAGTCGTACCATGAGCGCAGAAGACTCGAGAGGGACAGTTCACTTTCCTTAAGCGAGAGAGAGAGAGAGGTCAAATTTCAAAAAATAGCATTTGAGAGAGGGGGCACATCGACCTTGACTTTTCATATGTATATCCAATCAGACTGATAAAAAATTAATAAGAGAGAGAGAGAGAGAGAGAGAGAGAGAGAGAGAGAGAGAGAGAGCTAACTACAACTGCAAACCGGACTATATGTACCTCCTAGACAGTCATCAACGAAGACCTATATTGCCCCAACCTCGAATCTTAAAAAGGAGAAAATAATAATAAAAAAAATAGAAAACAACAAAAATGATGTGTAAGATCACCCGACGAGCCTTCACCCGCGCCCACACGCACTCGAGAAACAACACCCACGGACACGTTGGCTGTTACTTTCACTGTAAGCCAATCTGGGTGTTCTGTTATTCACCGTTCTCAGTTTATCGAATGTCTTTTTTTTTTTTCGAAAGACTTCCCAGAAAATCGTCCTTTGCGATTGATTTTGCCTTT
>NC_087204.1:28180228-28205228 GCF_015104395.2 Macrobrachium nipponense | reverse complement strand
GCTCTATTTTATATATATATATATATATATATATATATATATATATATTATATGTGTGTGTGTGTGTGTGTATATATATATATATATATATATATATATATATATATATATATATATATATATATATATATATATATATATATATAAAATGACTCAGTCTAAGTCCTAGTCACCGGATGACAGTCGAATACAGCAAAATATGTCACCATAAGATTTCATAAACCTTTAATCTTTTTTCTATGATCTTCCTTTCTGGGATAACGCTAAATTCGTATGTGTAAGCCATTAGCAAAATGTCAAACCTTTTAACGCTAGCTTTATTGCTAAGAAATTCACAATCTCGTGAAAAACAGTTCGTGTGATAAAAATTGATGATTAATAGTAAATTGTATGACTATGTAAAAGGCAAAATCAAAGACTGTCGAACACCTGAACAGTGTTAATCATCAGTGTTTACGAAAATCTTTGCTTTTACATTTTACATGGTAGTACATTTTACTATATATTTGTGGATTTTTATTACACGTACGAGCCTTATTCTTTTCTTAGTTTATTGCTGTCCTTTCCCCTTCTTGCTCTCATTCTTAAATTCTTATAAGTAGGAACATTCTAATACTGCTCAAACCATCGTCCGCTTTGACGAACTGACACAACCCATTCTTTCTAGGTTTTTGGAGTTTCTGTATCTTTCTATTACTTCTTTCAAATGAACAACATATTGTTTGAAAGCTTGAATTTCAAGTCAGTGGCACCAGTGGGTTTGTTCCATATGAATAGGGTTTATCTTCAGAATAATAATAATAATAACAATTCTTCAAAACTGCACAAATGCAATAATGCTGATATTAGAGAGTGAGAAAATTCTTTTGTATTTGTTGTACGTCTAAGGCCAGTTATTTAATTGCACAAAAATGATCGTTAGTGATGAATGATCTCTCAAGAACATTATCGTTTCCTTTTGCGTCTTTGCTATTCGCATACCTAATGAGTGATCTAATACCATAAACTGGCGTTGCTTAACCGGAATGCCTTGTGCAATTTTTCCCAGCTTCGATCTTCCAGCAAAATACGTAAACAAACAAATAATAACTAATATTTAATAAAAACTCTGACGATTTCATTGAGCCGAACAACCAGAGTTTCTTTTTACTTGAATTTACACAACACGTTATTTTAGCATCGTTTGCAAAATGAAATCAAAATTGAATACACAAAACTTGAATGGGGTGAGGTGGCAAATCTTACTTATAAACAAGGAAGTCATTTTCTCTTTTGTTTATATGAACACTATACTGATAACTACCACAAAAACCACACCTAAAAATAAACAATAGGCCCACCAATAATTATATAGAAAACACACTACTAACTCGTCCCTAGTTTGACGAACTGGCATGCGCTATTTTTTTCTTCATTCTGAGAAAATAGGCTTCAAAGATTTTTATATTATTCAGAGCTTCTATTTAGCTCATCGTTTGTAAAATAAAAAAAAAACTGGGACACTTTAACTGGAAAACAGGGACGAATTAGTCTATTTTTGTAAAGTAAACAAAAGAAAAACTATGGAAAAAAAGAGAGAGCAAGAAAAAGAAAATACTATAACAGGATGACAGTCTTCGCAAACGGAAAATGTAAACCAGAGCCTCCCTCAAAATACCCAGCCCTCACAGACCACGCTCAAGTACCCCAACGAGGGACAGAACCAGACTGACGCCCTCTGGGTGACTCCAGCAGTGAAAGTGATGTCAAGGTCTGCCAGGAAGGGGTCGGGGGGGGGGCTCCAGGACGAGTCAACACGACGAGATTGCCAATGATGAACGCGACCTTCTTCAGACATTGAAGGAGAGATTCTTGATGTGTACTGACTTTGTAAATAGCAAAGCAGTGTCTGCGTCTGCTTGGAGAATAGAATAAATTATCGAATTTAGGCCAAAGGTCAAAGCGCTGGAACCTAAGAGGTTATTCAGCGCTGAAATGAATAAACTGACGGTATGAGGGTTTGAAAGGTGTAACAGGAGGAAAACCTCGCAGGTGCACTAAGAAACAATTGTCAGAGATGGTGGAAAGTCAGATGGAAGAAATAATATGAACGGAGGTACAGTAAATGGAATGAAAGAGACTGCATCTAGGAACGAAGGAACGCTGCAGAGACCCTTAAATAATGCCTACAGTGTACCGCACCACCCTACGGGGGCGTTTGCTCCTGGGTCTCCATTACCCACCGAATTCCTCGATGGTTTGAAAACACACACACACACACACACACACATACACACCTCCAAGACTTGAACGAACAGATTCACATTCATTTACAGAGTCACAGTAACAAAGTCGACCTTCTAAGACCTAAGCAGCCAAAGACTCATCTTACTTTACGCCACTTCGGATTTAGGAAATTTTAATCGCATCTGACCTGCCCACTTACCGTCCCTTACACCCCTGCCTCCCTCCCTCCCCCATACAAGAGCCCACGAATGCCCAACTGCGAATTGCATGAAATCTTCAGATTCGGTGGCATTATATATCACTGTTATATGTCCCCCCCGCCAAAATTATTATATCATATATATACACACACACAACACAACACACACAACCACACACACCACACATACACACACATATATATATATATATATATATATATATATATTATATATATATATATATATATATAAAAGAACCTAGAATGATAATTTCGCCGCAGGTTTCAGAACAACCTCCCATGTTAATCTCAACTTACTTCATAAATCTTATCCTAAGGCAGGCATGAATTTCGGCTTTCCATAAATTTGGACAGACTTCCCAAACAATAATTTTGTCTCGAGAATCTCATTAAGGATATCATGCCTGTCTTCATATTATTATCATTATTATTCAGAAAATGAACACTATTCATATGAAACAAACTCACCACAGGGGTCACTGACTTGAAATTCAAGCTTCCAAAGAATATGGCACTCATTAAGAAGTAAGAGAAAGTAGAGGGGAATACAGAAAGAACAGATCTTACTTATTAAAAGGGAAAAACAAATGAATAAGCTCAGCATCTCATATTCTAAAAATGTAACTCTTTCTTCAGGATGGGTCCTCTACAGCTACTCGTAGTTCTGGTTTGTGTGGCGGACTTGGGACGGGCTCAGGTCCAGTTCCCAGGCACAAGGGATAATGACTCGCCCACAGAAGAGGTCTCTAAAGACGCCCCAGCTACGCCACAAAGCGACAGTACTCCAAATACAAGGTCAGTGCAAATTCTGTCTTGCTTTCTGCACTGATTTAGTGTGCAAGTGAATGTACAAGCGAGAGAGAGAGAGAGAGAGAGAGAGAGAGAGAGAGAGAGAGAGAGAGAGAGAGAGAATGTGCTATCTCAGTTATCTGTTTTCGTGTTGACTTAGTGTGTCAGTGAATGTACAAGCAACAGAGAGAGAGAGAGAGAGAGAGAGAGAGAGAGAGAGAGAGAGAGAGAGAGAGAGAGAGTGCGTAATTTGTTATGGTATCTGCATTCGTCCTTCCTTAGGATTTCGAGTTTGTAAGTGAAGGTAAAGAGAGAGAGAGAGAGAGAGAGAGAGAGAGAGAGAGAGAAAAAATTTGCAAAATAATTATACTGCAGTATCCATTTTCGCACTGCTTTTGGTGTTCTTATCAAATTACGCCATATAGCAGTCTTGCAATTCGAGCGAACAAAATAAGTTTCCGAACACATTTGCAGAATGACGAAAGCATCTCAAAATAATTACCCGCTACACACACACATTCTTTAGATGCGGGAGAATGAGAACAGATGAAGAACCCTTTCCTCTCTTCTTTTCCCCGCAGATTCTTCCCCGGCCTCGTCGAGAGCATCGACTTCCTGAACATCTTCCACGACCCCTGCGACAGCTGTTCCTTCAATGACCAGCAGAAGGCCAACCAGTGCTGTCAGTCTGGAAACCGTCGATGCTGCTCTTTCTTGCAACCAATTGGATCCTTTGGCGGTCCCGTCGGGCACTTCGGCGGCGGCCCGGTCGGGCCCTTTGGTGGTGGTCCCATCGGCCCGTCATTCTCAGGGCAGTTCCCGGGGCAATTCCAAGGACCCATAGGTCCCCCTGGCTTCCCAGGACAAGTGGGTCCCCCTGGAATTCCAGGGCAGTTGGGAGGTGGCAAGCCAGGCACTTGCCCATTCGCCGCAAACACCCAGACAGGCTTCGGTAGATTTGCAGGAGGAGGAGCCTCTTGCGTGCAAGAGTGCCAGAGCGACTTCCAGTGCTCTGGAGTCCAGAAATGCTGCCCTGTAGGATGCTCTACCGTGTGTCGTAGTCCCCCTGGAGGTAAGTGCTACTAAATACTCTTCTTCTGTTCTTATTCTCTCATCACAAACCATCTGCACTCTTGGATGTAAGCGCCTCTAAAGTCTTTTCTCTTTCTATCAGAAATTACCCATCCTCCCAGAAGTAAGCGCTTCTAAAATATTCTGAGTGAATTTCATTTTTCTTCCTGGAAGTAAGCACTTCTAAATGCTGCTAATGCCTGTTTTCTTCTTCTTTTTGTCCGAACTCCCGGATAGTATTCCTCACAGACAACCCCTCCCCCCTACAACCCGACAAATACAAATTGGTGAAAGTGTTTTTTGTATACAACACAGAACAGAACTTTTTTTTATTTTGTTATATCATAAGAACTTTCCAGAACAGAGGCCGTGAGCTCACGCAGTTAAGCTTACCTCAAAACCACAAACATGGTTCTTAACTCCCGAACTGAAAACTTGCCTGTCTGTCACTCAAAACACATTACAAGGATTGTTTGATTATTGCAGGTTTAATGCTGCTGTTAATCTGTCTTAATCACTACGATGAAAACATCTTTTCAAATTTAGTGACGTTTATATTAAGGGTCTCTTAGAACTGGGAAAATGTAGTAAAAATCAGGAATTACAAATGATTTAAAATATTTTTTCAAACTTCTAAAAAAACCACATAAATAGTGTCTTTCTTTTTCTTCAAATCTTCAGCTGAAAACACTTACGGATGCAGTCAACAGACTATAAACCTAAAATGTTAAAAGTAGATCAGCCTGCAGTGAGAGAAAAATGATAGGAAAAGGTGATGGGTAAACAAAAATGCGGGAACAGAAAATAAAACCGATACACATGAAATTCAGGAGACGTGGGCAGGAATGAATTTGCTCATCGGATTTTACTTATAGCCAAGATAAAGCTCCTAGCAAACTGAGTAGTATTGAAACTGATGCTAGAAAACGTCATACCGCTGGCTGCGGTACACACCCAGTGTTGTGAGCAAAACAGCTAGGTCAGATAAAGAAGAATGCACAGGATGCTTGCTGTTGTAGTGCATTTTATCTAACAAGCATAATGAACTCACCTTATATCTATGACACAAGTCAACATTAAGAGTTGGTAAAATACACTTTAAGAGTTTGAGAAGAGAGTCAACCCAGAATGCAACTTGGAGAACAGTGCTACATAAAAGGAAGGAGAAGAGTTAAAACACTTAGATATTACAGCTTCATCCCGAAGTATTCTAAAACATCTCCGCAAGATACCAACTTTTTGAGAAACAGAGGAAGCTACACTAAGATCTTAAAAGAGTCACAGATATTTAAAACTGTGCCACTGAAATGTACATCAGGGTGCAAAGGCCAAAGTGTTCTGGGTCGACAAACTATCATACTCCATTCATGAATACGTGCCAGGTCTCTATTTAACGATTCTGTAACCACAAACCTAAGATGCGGAGAAGGAACAACAGGTAGAAGAGTAGCATCATTAGCATATGCGACCAGTGTGTTCTCCAGACCTAGCCACATGTCAAATGTATGTATGTTATATATATATATATATATATATATATATATATATATATATATATATATATATATATATATATAATAAATAGCAAACGTCCAAGAACACAACTGAAACTGAAGAACACCTGAAATGACATTTCTAAAATTATTGGCTATCAAAATAGACCCTTAGGATTCTGCCTATTAAAAATCTATTTTTAAACTATCAATAAAAGATCCACCAATTCCAAATAATCCTTAGATTGAAGATAAGTTCTTCATGACCACACCTGGTCTTACATAAATTTCAAGATGCTTTACAATGGAAAGTTTTCAAACTATACCAACTTGCACACGGACACAGTAACGTTAACACCTAGTGTCAAAAGAAATACAAACTTGAATCACATTGACAGCAAAAGTAACTTGAAACGATTAAAACATGATTTCATCATATGCTGGTCAGTGAGTGAGTGATTATTAGATTGAACTTAGGAATAAATAGCCCTTTAACCCATATAAAATACTCCCACAATCTCTGGTTAATGTAAGACAGATTAAAAGTAAGAATTATCTGAAGTTAGTGTGTATGTGTAAGTACAGAATACATATATTATATCAGAAAACTACAATGTAATATCTTTTATTTATCACATGCCAATGAGTAACTGTCTATTGAACACTATAGAATTTTGTATCTGAAAAAAATGGCCCTATTAACACTCCATCTTCTCTTCAACAGCTGAGCAGAGCTTTGGCTTAGGCCCTGCAACGGTCAAACCAGGATTCTGTCCACGACCTCAAGGCCTCTTTGGAGGCCTATTTGGCACACGCTCTGCAGCCACTCCTGGAACAGGGTCAACTGCAGATGATCCCTCGGCATCCCCTGCTGTGGAGGAGGTCACCGCAGATGCAGACAAGCAAGCACTCAAAGCTCAGCGCAAGGAGGAACGTCGACAGGAACGCCGCGAACAAAGAAAGGAAGAACGTGAAGGAAGAGTCGCTAGAGATGCAGAGGTACAAGAAGATGAGAGTAAACGAAGCCGCCGATCTCCCCAACGACGAGTCCAAGAAGATCGTCGTGAGAGACGTCGTAACAGATTCGAAAGGATATTTTCTAGAGTCACTCGAGATGCTGATGAAGAAGAGACATCTAGAAGCCGTCGGTCTCCACAGAGAGAAATCCAAGAAGATCGGAGAGAAAGGAAACTAAACAGGCTTGAACGTGTCTTAGACAGGGTCACCCGTCAGTCTTCATCACATGGAGAATCTCAAGATGATCGGAGAGAAAGGAAACAAAACAGGTTTGAACGTGTCTTAGACAGGGTCACCCGCCAGTCTTCACACGGAGAATTCCAAGATGATCGAAGAGAAAGGAAACAAAACAGGTTTGAACAAGTCTTCGACAGGGTTACACGAGATGTCTCTCCCGCTGAAGAAGAAGATGAAGAAGAAAAGTCAAGGACTACACGCCAGACGGCAGAACCAGACCAGCGCTTCTTCTTGCCCAAACCCCCCAAGATCCCAGGCCTTCCAGACTTGTTCTGTCGCGATGAGTGCTTCAATGACTTTGACTGCCCAGGCAATCTGAAGTGCTGCGTCGAAAATGACTGTCGCAAGTGCTTGAATCCCTCATTCTTCTAGGTCATAACTTTTCATTCCTGGGAGACTTCTCTCATCAACTGTCCTTTCATTCAGTACCACTACTCATGGAAATTCCTATACTGTGCAACATGAACTTTTGTACAGATTCCCCATCGAAAGCTTTAAGGCTATTTATTCCACTAAACTGCCTATTTATACACACATTTTATTTATATATATTTGGGAACACAATAGCCACTTTTTATGAAGCATTGTTCAAAACAGTGCACTTCAATAAATCTTTTATTATATAATATTTTTGTTTTATTTATGAGGGTTATATTATTTCTGACAGGTAAGAAAACACCAGGAAGATCCGATGACACGGCACAATGAACGAGATAAAAGTCATCTAATATTCTTCTTCTTTCCCAACGTTATCCCTATACATTAAGGAGTCAGTTGCCTGATGCGCCTTCTCCACTGCCTTCTATCAAAGGCATCATCCTCCACCAAACCTTTTCTCTCCACATCTTCCTTTACTTTATCTCGCCATCTAATTCCCTGCCTGCCTGTCGATCTTCTTCCTCTAAAAGGTTCCTCCCAAGCCCTCTTCACTCCCTCAACACAACATGCCCATACAATCTCAATCGTGACTCTCTTATCACCTCTGTAATCTTTACCAAGCCTGCCCTTCTTATTTCACCATTTTCCAACCTCTCAAGCAGCGATATTCCCTTAATCCACCTCGACCTTTACTTCCTCTTTTCTTCTTAGAATAAAGTCGTCTAATGGTGAGGCATAATATGAGAAGATACAACCTAGAAACACATAAACTTACCTTGAACAGCTACAATATCTGTTCGGTGGCGTTTTCTTTCCCTCTTATGCTGAGCTCTGATTTTCTCTCCTCCCCCCGGTATTCCAGCGCCTAATCTTTCCTTCCTCTTGTTTGAAGCACGCCCCTCCCACCAGGCTCTGCGATCAAAGGCAGAGGAAAAACAGCCTGCCAATTATAATGTACGAAACTCTCGGTTCTCGTGACCTTAGTCAACTCAAACTGAGCGTCAGTGTTCACCTAACGCTACAAATACTTTTCAATTTACAGCCAACACAGACACCCAAGAGCTGAGAACAGCCATTAAATCGACTACAACTTCCTACTAGGGAAAGTCACCACAAACCTGTGTCGTAGTGGACGCTAAAGTAGAGCGAAGTTCTCGACAACGGCTCATTCAGTAGACTGAGCGGCAACAACTTATGGTTCCAGCTAAGGACAGACAAATGAAGTCAGGAGGGACTGGGAGGATAGGCTTCCTCTATCTAGAAAAGGGTAAGAATACAGAATTTAAGCCAAAAGCCAAACGCTGGAATCTATGAGGTAAATCAGCGTTGAAATCGAAATTGACAGTAAAAAAGTTTGAAAGGCGTAGAAGGAGGAAAACCTCACAGTAACACTATGAATAAATTTGTTTGTTTGTATGATGTTTTGACGTTGCATGGAACCAGTGGTTATTCAGCAACGGGACCAATGGCTTTACGTGACTTCCGAACCACGTCGAGAGTGAACTGCTATCACCAGAAATACACATCTCTTACCCCCTCAGTGGAATATTCACCCGGGAATCGAACTCGCGGCCACCGAGGTGGCACGCCAACACCTTACCGACCACGCCACTGAAGCGATCTATGAATAAATTGTTAGGAGAAGTTGGAAAGCAAGATGTTAGAAAGAGAATATCACCAGAGGCACAGTAATAGAAATGAAAGGGTTTGCAGTTAGGGGCCGATGGGACGCTACAAAGCACCCTTAAATAATGCCTACAGCGCACCGCTTGGGATGCACTGATGGCCCTAACACCCCCATGGCGGGAACAATGATCAATTTGAATGCACAAATACACGACAACAAGGGCATAGTTCGTATCCAGTTTGACGAAAGGCGTAAGCCATTTTTTCTTTCAAAGAGTTTGACATTATTCAGGGCCTCTGGGAAACTTTGTCGGGAAATCCGACAGCGGAGACAGCTGAAATTCTGATATGTTATAGAGTACCAAGAACTGAGACACTTTGACTGGAAAATTTACAAACTTAAAAAAATGGGATACGCCAGTTCGCCAAAACAGGGCCCAATTAACAGATAATGAACACTAAATAAAATACATCTGTGTGGGGCAAGGGAAGGAAAGCCCGCTTGTAAGGCGCTTTGAAAAGGAATAAAGTTCAGAGGTCATGTTTGTTTGTTGACAAAATACTTCTATACTCGGCTTTTTCCTTCTGTCCACCCGCCTGTGATGTTTGCGTATGGTAACACTGCGTCCCGGGCTTTAGATAGTTACATTAAGCTTACATTCTACAATAATAACAATATCCTGTTTCGAATATTAACGGTGTAATTCGCATACAGTAAATTATCAAAACACTTTTCAGTTGCAAATGTACACCCAGATATCCTTTTATTTACCTAAAACTTACACATAGCGTAACTATCTAAAGCCCGGGACGCAGTGTTACCATACGCAAATACCAAAGGCGGGTGGACAGATGGAAAAAAAACAGAGCATAGTGAATAAAACCAAGCAAGAAGCAATGCACCGCGTCCATTAATAAGGTTTGTTCTGTGCGCAACGTTACACTAAAACAAAAACGAAGCAACCAGAAAGAGAATAAAAGAAAGATTTGCTAATAATCGATCAAATAAAAGAGAATACAACAGCACAGAAACCATTTTACTAAGACATTACGGTGAGCGATCTTCCATTTCGTAACTATCATGAGAGAGAGAGAGAGAGAGAGAGAGAGAGAGAGAGAGAGAGAGAGAGAGAGAGACGAGAAGCAGAGAGAGAGAGAGAGAGAGAGAGAGAGAGAGAGAGAGTCTTTTGGAAGTGTTAGTCATCGACGCCGACAATTAAGAATAAACATAAAGGAGGGAATAAAGCATTTAGGCCAAAGTCCAACCGCCGGGACCTATGAGTTCATGCAGCCCTCAAACGGAAATTGACAATATGGTTTGAAAGGTGTAACAGGGGGGGATACCTTTCGCAGTTGCACTATGAAACAAATGTTAGGAGATTGTGGAAAGTAAGATGGAAGAAAGAGGATATGAACGGAGGTACAGTAAAAGGAATGAAAGGGGTTGCAGCTAGGTGACGAAAGGAAGTTACAAAGAACATTAAGTAATGCTTACAATGAACCGCGTGAGACGCACTGGTAGCGCTACTCACCTACGGGAGAACGATTAGGATGAAATACCAGATCTACGTCACATGTCAAGCACTGAGAAAAAAATTTAAACTGCACAAAGGCATATTCTCTTACACTAGATAACACGCATACATATGTAAATACATTTACACACACACGTCGTGATAAAATTCAAAATTGTCTGAAAAGAATGTTAATTTTTGTGAGTTTGTGAAATCAATTTACATTTCCTTAGTACTACATTCATGAGCCGCGTTCCGAATAAAAGTACAATAATACTGCAGATTTTTCGAGGCCTTTCAATAACACAAACTCTTCCTGCGTAGAAAAGCCAGTTTGAACTGCTACGTTTTTGTCTCATAACCTCAAAATCTCCTTGGCAATCGTAACCACTTATTTCAGATAAGACTCCGGAACCTTGAAGTTATTTCTCCCATTGTGACAAAAGTACGAGCTGGGAGTCATTCTTATTTCTGTCTATCCGTTTTAAGTAATTTCCAGTCCTCATAACCTCATCATCATTATCTATGAGTCAGAGCTCTGAAATAAGTTCTTTCTGCTCTTTCACTGCCAATTGACTCTCGACTTTTAAGTAGGTCTTCTTCTATTATTATTATTATTTATTATTATTATTTTTTTTTTTGCTCTATTAGTCCTCCAATTCGACTGGGTGGTATTTATAGTGTGGGGTTCCGGGTTGCATCCTGCCTCCTTAGGAGTTCATCATTTTTCTTACTATGTGCGCCGTTTCTAGGATCACACTCCTCTGCATGAGTCCTGGAGCTACTTCAGCCTCTAGTTTTTCTAGATTCCTTTTCAGGGATCTTGGGATCGTGCCTAGTGCTCCTATGATTATGGGTACGATTTCCACTGGCATATCCCATATCCTTCTTATTTCTATTTTCAGATCTTGATACTTATCCATTTTTTCCCTCTCTTTCCCTTCAACTCTGGTGTCCCATGGTATTGCGACATCAATTATTATTATTATTATTATTATTATTATTATTCAGATGATGAACCCTATTCATATGGAACAAGCCCACCACGGTGGCCACTGACTTGAAATTTGAGCTTCCAGAGAATATGGTGTTCATTCGAAAGAGGCAACAGAAGGTAATAGGAAATACAGAAAAGCAATTTAACATAAAAATAAAATAATAGATATAAACTTAAGTAAAATACAAAGAAAATTGCATCTTTGCTTGAATTTCTCAGGTTCTAATTGAAGAACATCTTTAGGGAGACTGTTCCACAGCCCAGCAGCTTCAATACTTATTACTTTTACAGATAACTGCCCACCCCACCACCACCACCCCCATCCTCCTCACATGTCAAGAACATCTCAGTTTTTAAAATCAAAGTCTCTATGCACCAAGCTTTCCTCATTTTAATACTCTCTTCCTAACTTCATCATTCATGGATCCTAACATACAAAATCTTTTTCATTTTTTCTTGACACAACAAAACAATGTTATAAACTATGCGAATTTAGGAAAGGCACAATGAACAAAACATTTCTTGATGGAATGGAATGTAAAATTTGGCCCACGGATAAGCACTGGGACCTATGAGGTCATTCAGCTCTGAAAAGGAAATTGACAGTAAACTGGTTTGAAAGGCGTACAAAGTTAAGTATAAGTTAGTTTAACCAGACCACTGATATAAGTTAGTTTAACCAGACCACTGAGCTGATTAACAGCCCTCCTATGGCTGGCCCGAAGGATTAGATATTTTTACGTGGCTAGGAACCAACTGGCTACCTAGCAACGGGACCTACAGTTTATCGTGGGATCCGAACCACATTATAGAGAAATTAATTTCTAATCACCAAAAAGAAATTCCTCTGACTCCACACTGGCAGAGTGGGGAATTGAACTCGGTACTACCGAATTGGTAGGCAAGCAGGCGTAACAGGAGGAAAACCTTGCAATTGCTCTGTTAGGAGAGGGTGGAAGGTAAGATGGAAGAATGAGAATATGCACAGAGGTACAGCAAAAGGAATATAATGGTTGCAGCTAGGGGCCAAAGGGACTCTCAAAAGAGCTTAATAAAATAATGTCTAGTCATGAGGTACGCTGACAGAACTATCCCCTACTGAGAAGTTATTGGTAAGGATAATGTTCCTGAAGTAAAAGACACTGAGAGAGAGAGAGAGAGAGAGAGAGAGAGAGAGAGAGAGAGAGAGAGGAGAGAGAGAGAGAGTCTTCATGGAGAGCAACCTGCTCTACAAGGAAGTCCATGTCAAGAGGTTATTCAGTGAATAGATCTCAAAATACTAGATGCAAACGGGGAGATGCTGTCTGAATTGAATCCTAAGAAAACCTTACTTTTAATGCTTTGGGTGTAATGAAAATGATGCAAACTACAGTTTTATAGCATTTTTCATAAAAATAAAACTCCAAATATTCTTCCGTCGGATTGTCGTCATAAGCATCATAACCCCGGAACGTGTGTCGTAAACCGGGAAATAATTTCTGATGAATATATTACCAAGCTGGAACCATCGAAAACTGGGGACTGGAATAAATGTGGACAATAGGAGTGTATAATTTAGAAGTATTAGGTACCCTAGATAGTGCTGGATGGATGGTATTACCTTGTGTCAAGGCAGATATACTTTTGGTAGTTTTTTTAATCATTCACTCGAACTTGATGGTGAGGCTGGTCCAGCAAGTTTTTTTTTATTTTGCCTTCTACATTGAATTAATCTCTTAATATTTTACATCTTTGGCAGTTTGGGGGGAACTATTTGATTTCAATATTCAATTACACTGAATATTACTGAATGGGGTGCACCTTCAAGTACTGATTTAGCCTACTGACATATTTTTACCACAGTTTCTTTAGCTGTAATTCCAGCAAATATTACAAGCATGGGATTGTGTTTTAGGATATCTGTCACACTTCCAATAAATGCATTAATCATTTTCACCTTTCTTTAATGCATGACCATAGTTAAATAACTTTCTGCCTCAATAGACTGGGGTACAAGACAGATCCATTCAAATCTTTACAGATTGGGCAAGCATTGTACATCAGGCTACAAGCACTATTACATATTATAATGAGTTGTCAGTTTGGAAAAACTGTATTTTAGACAATCTGCTTTTAGATGAATTGTAATTTGGACAAATTGTTTTGTTTGTTTGTTTGTTTGTATGGTGTTTTTACGTTGCATGGAACCAGTGGTTATTCAGCAACGGGACCGACGGCTTTATGTGACTTCCAAACCATGTCGAGAGTGAACTTCTATCCCCAGAAATACACATCTCTCACTCCTCAATGGAATAGCCGAGAATCAAACTCGCGACCACCAAGCAAGGTGGGACGCCAACACCAAACCAACCAAGCCACTGAGGCACTTCAAATTGTTTTAGACAAATTGATTTAGACAAACTATTTTAGACTAACTTGCCAAGTCCCACTTGAAAGATGTGCAAGATAAAGAAGTTGGAGAGCTTATTTGGAAGAGATAAAATGGAACAAATGGGAAGATAAATTGCCTGCAGTTTGCTGAGAAGGCAAGTTGTACGCAGTACATGCATAGATGGTGAATAAAAAAAATTAATTGCAGATTTCGTAGCTAGGAGGACAGACAGTAAATGTAGCATATGATAATTTGTCCAAAATTGCATTTTTCCTAACTATACAAACCTGAGGTCCTTTTACACATAGTCCCACCTCATGCCACCCCTCACTCTGCAGTTTTTGCTTGGGCCAAAAGCAAAAGTGATTTGTTTACCTCCCAGTCGCGCGCGCGCGCCTGTTGGACAAGCAGTTAACTACCGAACCCCTTGTTCGAAAGCTTACGACCTATCCAGCTGCCGCTAGTACCTTCCTGTTGTAAAAGGACCTCAGGTTTGTATAGTTAGGAAAAATGCAATTTTGGACAAATTGTCATTTGTTCCGACACGGCATACAAACCTTCGGTCCTTTTACAATAGGAAGACTCACTTCTTGGTGGGAGGAATCTGAGTCTTTTGTGAACAGACTGGTGATCGCCCAACCTTGGAAGTCTCCCTGGTCGTAATAGCGAGGGAGGGATCCAAGCCTCTGTCCGATTGATCGGAGTGTGCACCGCAGGATCAATGGTCAGACCTCTGGACCGAGTACTAAGAGAGAGGCAAGCGTATCTCTTCGTACCAGCAATGTAAGAACTTGTTCCTGTACAGGAGCAAATATAAAGTCATGGGTTTGTCTCTTGTAGGCATCCACTTCCCCCCCCTTGTAGGAGGAAGTGGTGGATATTCTGCTCCTATCCCTAGTGAAAGTGATAGGATGGGGCTCTGTCATATAGCTCACCTGCATCTCGTCCTCATCCAGCGTAGTGACGACCGTGGCCCTCTGCCCACAGGTAGAGGAGGAGGAAAAGACGGGAAGAGGGAGCCAGTCACTCACTCATTCACACATCCATCCGCACAGTCACACCAGGACTCGATGCTGTTTCAGCCTGCGAGGGTCTGGGTTAGCTACACAACTTGTTGAGCAGCCACCACGGGTCCCAAGGAAAAGGTATCCAAGGACCTGTGGGCAATATCCCGAAGGTAGAAGGAGGTGAAGGTAGTCTGCGTTAGACCAGACACCTGCCTTCAGGACCTGCGCCACGGAGAAGTTCTTACGAAACGCCAACGAGGGGCCAATACTTCTGACTTCGTGAGCTCTCGGACGGGACGTACGGATGTCGTCACTACCATCAGCCTCATACGCCCTCCTGATGACCTTACGCAGCCAGAATGAAAGAGTGTTCTTGGATACTTCTTTCTTGGTTACCCCGGTGCTAACGAAGAGGCGTCGACACTCAGGCCTGAGGTGTCGAGTTTTCTTCAGATAGCGCCGTAGCGCCCTCACAGGACAAAGCAGCATCTCATCCGCATCATTATCGGTGAAGTCCATTAGGGAGGGAATCGTGAAAGACTCGAACCTGTCATCAGGGACCGACGGTTTCTGAGTCTTCGCAACGAAGTTCGGGACGAAATCGAGCGTCACAGATCCCCATCCCCTGGAGTGTCGTACATCATAGGAAAGACCATGAAGTTCCCCTACTCTCTTTGCCGATGCCAGGGCCAGCAAGAAGAGGGTCTTGAGGGTCAGATCCCTGTCTGACGACTCTCGGAGTGGCTTGAAGGGTGTTCGAGTCAAACTCCTAAGGGCGAGAGTCACATCCCACGCAGGGGGCCTGAGTTCCCTGGGTGGGCAAGACCTTTCGAAGCTCCTCATAAGCAAGGAGATCTCGAACGAGTTCGAGATGTCCAATCCCCTCAGTTTCAGGACGAGAGCCAGGGCGGCTCTGTATCCTTTGACTGTGGGGACTGAGAGGAGCTTCTCTCGGCAAAGAAACACGAGGAAATCCGCTACCTGCTGAAGAGTGGCTCTGAGAGGAGATAGACCCCGTCTACAACACCAACCACAGAAGACGGCCCACTTCTCCTGGTACACAGCTGCAGAGGACTGACGGACGTTTCCAGCCATCTCTGTTGCTGCGCTACGAGAAAAGCCTCTCATTCGCAAGAGATGGTGGATAACAGCCAGCCGTGGGAAGTCGTAGGGACTGGACTGCTGGTGGTACGCTCGATGTGTGGCTGGGCGAGAAGGTTGTGCCAAGGGGGAATCTCTCTCGGTTCTCCTGCGAGAAGAGCCAGCAGGTCCGGATACCAAATGGCCTGTGGCCATTTGGGAGCCACCAGGATCATCCTGAGATTCGGGGTGACCAGTGCTCGACTGATCACCTTGCGAATCAGGCTGAATGGGGGAAAGGCATAGGCGAAGAGGTTGTCCCACGGGTGTTGAAGAGCGTCCTCTGCAGCTGCCCATGGGTCCGGCACGGCTGAGAAGAAAACCTGAAGTTTTCTGTTGTGCCGGGTGGCGAACAGATCCACGACTGGTCGCCCCCACAGGTCGAAGAGCCTTTCCGCCACGTCCTGGTGTAGAGACCACTCGGTCCCTATCACCTGATCCCGACGGCTGAGCGTGTCTGCTACTACATTCCTCTTCCCTGGAATGTAGCGTGCCGACAGCTCTATTGAGTGTGCCTCGGCCCACTCGTGCACCTGCCGAGTCAACTGGTACAACGGGAGAGACACTAGGCCCCCCTGTTTGTTGACGTAGGCCACTACCGTGGTGTTGTCGCACATCAACACCACTGAGTGTCCCATCAAGCGGTCCTGGAACTCTTGGAGAGCGAGAAACGCTGCCTTGAGTTCCAGTACATTGATGTGAAGGTGCTTGTCGTTCTCGTCCCACACTCCTGAAGACAGCAACTCCTCCAGGTGTGCGCCCCATCCCTCGGTCGATGCGTCTGAGAACAGCTGCATGTCCGGGGGGGGAGTGCGCAGAGGCACTCCTCTTAAGAGGTTCCTGTCGTCCAGCCACCAGGCTAGGTCCTGCCTCACCTCCGGTGTCAGTGACACTGGAAAGCTTGGGGGATCCGTCGCCTGTGACCAACTCTCCTTTAGTCTCCACTGGAGAGACCGCAGGTGAAGACGCCCATGAGGGACTAACTTCTCGAGTGACGACAGGTGTCCGATCACGACTTGCCATCGCTGAGCTACCTGTTCCTGCCGAGACAGGAATAACTGGTTGGCTGCCTCCACCCTGAATCTGCTGATCCGCGAGTCTGCGGGGAAGACTCGCCCTGCTACCGTGTCGATCAGCATACCCAGGTACTTCATCCTCCTGCTTGGGCTTTCGAGATCGGACTTCTCGAAGTTCACAACGATCCCCAGATCGCGACAGAACTCGAGTAGTCGATCCCTGTCCTGTAGCAACTGCGAGCGGGAGCTCGCCAGGACTAACCAATCGTCGAGATACCTCATCAGACGTATCCCGTGCGAATGGGCCCAAGCAGACACCAGAGTGAACACTCGCGTGAACACCTGTGGGGCGGTTGAGAGACCGAAACAAAGTGCCCTGAATTGGTACACCGTCCCGTCGAGGATGAAGCGGAGGTACTTTCTGGAGGACTGATGAATGGGTATTTGGAAATACGCATCCTTCAAGTCCACTGAAAGCATGAAATCGTTCTCCCTGATGGAGTCGCGCACGGAACGTGCCGTCTCATCGTGAACCGGGTCTCCATCGTGAACCGGGTCTGGCGAACAAACCGATTCAGGGGAGAGAGATCTATCACCGGGCGCCAGCCTCCCGTAGACTTTTCCACCAGGAAGAGTCGACTGTAAAAGCCCAGTGACTGATCCGTGACGATTTCTACAGCTCTCTTGCTCAGCATGGTCTTGATCTCCTGTCTCAATGCTACGTCCTTCGATGACCCTGGAACGTACGACTGCAGTTGGACCGGGTTGGAGGTAGGGGTGGCCGAGATTCGAAGGGTAATAGATATCCCTCCCGAAGGACATCTACAATTTAATCCAGGGTCTCGGCGCCGTAGCGCTGCCAAGTTGCCCAATGGCTGGCCAGGCACCCCCCCACTTCCGGCAGCAGGTGAGGGGGAACGCCGTCCCTAGCGTTTCCCCCCTTTCTTCGACTTCTTCCCAGAGCCTCCTCAGGAGAAGGAGGGCTGGTTACGGCTCCCCTTTGCAGAAGTCGAAGAAGACAGAGTCTTTCCACTGGGCTTCGACGCGACTACCGTCTTAGCACGTAAGGAAAGCGCTAGCCGAGCTCTTTGGCTTGGCCGCAGTTCGAGGCTGCCCAGAAGCCTTCGAAACTGCCTGGTGTACCAGACGGTCACTGTCGTCAGTGCGCCGTCTGTCCACCGCAGCGTCCACCATCTCTCCTGGGAAGAGAGACGTGGAACTCTGTAATGGTCCGTTGCGAAGTCCCAATGCCGCTTCACGCCCAGCCGCCCTGGAAACTCGAGTAAGGACAGCGTCCCTACGTCGGAGAACCAGGTTGGCCCACAGGTTTACCGTCTGGTGGGCAAGGAAGGAGATGGCTCTTCCCCAAGATTGGCAAAGTCTCCTAAAGGCCGAGTCATCTTCGGGAGAAATTCCCCCGTAGTTGGCTGCGACCTTAGATACTGTGAGGGACCACAGATCTATCCAGGAGACGGCCTGGAAAGCTGCCATGGCAGTGGTTCCAGGCCGAGTGCCTCTTGCTGCGAGAACCATAGGTTCTCGGACAGGAGCTGCTGCAGACACACCCAGCGTTAGCCTGGCTAACTCCGGGGGGGATTCACCGTTTGGGCGGGCATCGGGTCCTCAGATGGCACATAAAAACGCCGCTGTCACAGCAGAGGAGGTGGAAGCAGCTTGCTCAACCTGCCAGACTTGAGAGAACCGTCTTGCCCCGGAGACAAGAGATTCTACCTGGTCCAGCACTGAGTCGGCAAGCTCAGACCGCGGCAAACCCACCGTCGGTCTGGGTTCCCTCTTCGGGCCCCAGAACGACTCGAGCCGGGACGTGGGCTCGGATGGTGGGAGCGGCGATCCTTCCCCGAGGTCGTTGTGCTTGATGAATCAGCGCAATTACCTCGGCAAAGTTCCTCTGAATCTCAGGAGTGGACTGCATCCTGCGGAGGTAGGACCATCCAGTCCCTCGAACAGGAGCAGCTCCCGAGATCCTCCCCCCTCGAGGGGGAACAGCGACAGACCCCTCTCGGTCTCCTCCAGCCACTTGTGCATACGACCTGGCCGGTCCGAGAACCGTGCCTGGTACGTAGGACGTCGTGGTGGGATCCTGAGGGGCGCACCCCTCACGATCACTCCTCAATACCTCGCTCCTCCCGGTGTAACCCGAGGAGGTTGAAGGTATGGAGAGGCAGACCTGACGCTCCCTCCCTCGCTTGCTGGCAGAACCAGTGGGCTTGGAGGACTGCAGGCGATCGTCAACCCGCGGTGGCGATCGAGCTGCAGGCCTGGTCGAGCCGTCTCGCTGTGGAGAACGGCTGGACTGAGCACAGCGGCCCCGGTCTCGCGTGTCAGAAGAGCTGGTGCTGGTGGCCGTACCCGATCGCTCTCTGTGAGAGTGACGGTCAGGCGACCGGCGAGCTCCACTGTCACGGTGAGACCGGTGCGTATCCTCACGGCGCGTCACGTCGCTGGTACCAGCCGTGGCTGGTGCCGGCGAACGGGGGGACCTCTTCCCAGCCTCAGCCTGTGGCCGGTCGTGGACCGTCACGTCAGCCCGGGTAGCCAGCTGGTCGCCGCGAGAGCGAGAGCTGGTCTGGTGAGAGTCGCGTGAGCGGCTGTCACCAGTCTTCCGCTCCGTGCCGTGAACCTGACGCTGAGCTGGCTCAGAGGTCTGGTTCCTAGCTGCACGGTCGCTGGTGGGCGACCATACACTCGGTACCTCTCGCGAACGAGAGGCCGAGACGGATCCTGCTGCCGTGGCCGAACCACTAACAGCAGGCGAGGAAGTGCCGGTGTTAGCCGGCACCCCTTTGGTCCCCGTAGTCTTCTTCCTTGCGGAAGAAGAGACGGGTCCTGTCCCCGAAGGAGCAGGGTGACCAGCGGAAGAACCCCCCGTCTCCCCGGAGCGAGACGGGCCCTTAGAAGCTCCCGAAGGAGACTTCTTAGGGGGGAGGAGGTGACCTTCTTCTTCTTAGGCTGTGGAGCCTTAGAAGATGAAGGGGGAGAGGCGGCAGACGACGACGACGACGAAGAAGACGATGAAGACGACGACGACACCTTCCTCCTCTTCTCTTCTTCTTCGTCAGCTTCCTCAGGACCGATGTCAGATCTGTCATCCAGGGCGGAGCCGGGGCTGCTGTTGCCGAAGCAACAGGGCCCGGACGCACCTGTCCGAACAGATCGACATCGGGAGCAGCGGCGCCACGAACAGGAACAACGTCAGCAGGTGCAGGCATCACAGGAACAGCAGTGGAGACGGCAGGAACAGATACAGGAATGGCAGCAGTGGTCGGCAACATCACGTCCGTAAACAGCGGCTGGGCAGGTACGGCAGGTACGGCAGGCTGTACAGGCAGACCAGGTGGACGGACCAGCGGCACAGACATCCTAGGTACTGGTGGGAGGTCCAGGGCGAGCTCTTCGGGCACACGAAGTCCGGTCGAGGCAGCACGGCAAACCCAGGCGGCGGCATCACACTCCCCTGTGGTACGGCGATTGGCCCCTGCACCGATGTAGTTGGTGTAACAGAGACCGCGTGCGGGGTGTACACCAGGTGAGGAGGTGAAGCATAGCCAGGAGTTGACAGGGCCGTGGTAGTGGTCGTCACCGTAGCGTGCGTGACCGCCACAGAGCCAGCGAGATGGTAGAGCAGCCCTGGACATCGGCACGCCCTGCAGAACCCAACGATGACCCACACCTGTCCGAGGTCGTCCTTTGCGGCGACAGCACCTGAGGAAGCAAAGGTCGGGTGATTAGCAGGATCCTCTACCCGTCCGTGCGATGTAGACGAACGGATAGAGGACCCAGAATACAACTCAACGTCGGGGTATCTCGCGCCCTCCTCCACACTCGACAGATCGGGTGAGGAGAAGGACCTAGAAACCCCCCCCGAAGGGGAAGGCGCCAAACGTGGGAGCTGAGCGGGCGGCAGGAAAGAAGACGAAGTGTCCGTAACCAAAGGAGTCGCGGGAGAGCTTTCCGACGACTCCTTTGCAGGCCTTCGCTTCTTCCTACCTTCGTACAAGCCCCACTGCGCCTCCGACCAAGACATACATACTTCACAGGGCTCGGCTCGGGTACATTCGCGGCCCCGACACCGAGCGCACAAAATATGGGGATCAATTTCTGGGAAGGAGCGGAACTTACCGCATTTACGCCCTTCGGTACCCGGGCACAATCTCCGGAGGGTAGCGGGGCGTGGAGACTCCATAATTGATCAGCTTAATTATCACAATGATGAAAAAAGAAAGGGAATGATTGTACTTACAATGATTACTCAACACAAACACAACCATACAACCAAGGGAAAGCAAACGACGAGAAGCGGGCAGAGAGCGTAGAACACACACGTCCACTCGCTGTGAGGCCGAAAGCAAAAGTGATTTGTTTACCTCCCAGTCGCGCGCGCGCGCCTGTCGGACAAGCAGTTAACTACCGAACCCCTTGTTCGAAAGCTTACGACCTATCCAGCTGCCGCTAGTACCTTCCTATTGTAAAAGGACCGAAGGTTTGTATGCCGTGTCGGAACAAACCAAATTTAACAAAAAAAAAACTTCAGTGAATGAAGAAATATTCACAATACTTCAAGCTCATTTATATTTAGATATTCAAGAGTACTTCATATTGTAGTAAAAGAATTTATAATTCAGGAAGTTTATCTCTAGATGTTTTGAATAAGGGTACGGCATATGACAGATATCATGAGTGACTGAGGCCAAGCCTTAGGCACAAAAAGACAAAAGAAAAAAAAACCAACATGAACCCTGACAAACAAAGATGTTTCAGTGTATGAAAGCCATACATCTTTTATAATATTCTCTCCCTCAATTTCCAGTGATGGTCAAACACCATTTACCATTTTTGGGAAAAGGGAAGTAGACTATTCAAACAACTTGGTCTAAAAGATCAGATCCAGGGAGCCAGCCAACAATCAACAGTAGAACACTATTCCAATACCCTGTAATAACAGAACAGATCTGAAGTATGTGGGATTCAACTCAACAGCTCAGAAGATATACAAACCTTATACTATTAATAACTAGTTTTTTGCAAATTTACATTTATTATTTCAAGGGATGTTAAAAACATGCTTTGAACTAAATACAGGCAGTCCGTGGGTTATGATGGTCTCGGCTTACGACGTTCCGAGGTTAAGGCGCTTTTCAATTATATTCATCAGAAATTATTTCCAGGGTTACGACACGTTCCAAGGTTACGACGCCTACAACACTGATCTGGCAGATGAAATATGACACCAAAAATGCAAAATAATTAATATTTAAAAGTTTTTTTGATTAAAATCAATAAGAATGCAGTTTACATAGTTTTCAATGCACCCGTAGCATTAAAAGTAAGGTTTTCTTAGGATTTTTGATGATGTTCCAGCTTACGACGATTTTCGGCTCACGACGCGTCTCAAGAACGGAACCCCCGTCGTAACCCGGGGACTGCCTGTACAACACAAAACATCATCAAATCTTCATTATCCTTAAGAACAGGGTTACTTGAGCAAAGTAATTCATGAAGCAATACCATGGTGCAACATCAGCAACAATACATAGTCTTTATTTTACTCTGAGTTCAGTCTCACACCCAACAGGCTACATAATTTCCTGATCTTTACTGGATCCCTGTTAAGGCTAGCAACAAGTTCATACTTCATTTGGCATTGGGAGAGGAAACACCTGTAATAACCTGCATTTTGAATTACTGAACCCTATTTTCTATACCAACACTAAAAAGTTTCAAAATAGCAAGAGGTCCCAAAACTCAATTATCTAGAATACAAGGCACAATTTGGGTTCACGAAAAGCACCATCCCAAAAGCCATTTGCATGGATTAGCCAAACTGTTCAAAGAATATATCACAATAAAAAAATGTCTAATATTTGGGTGACTTCAGATACTTATGGTTGTGAGTGACTTTTTTACCTAATTGCTGTCATATTCATTCCAATATGTTCCCTTCTAATTTGAAATATTCTTTCCCTCCTATTACATCAGGTTCATTACAGTAAAATGGCGGAAACAACAAAATACAACACACAAGGTCAAATAAAAGAGGACATCAAAGAGAATCAAGCAATAAAATGTATTTTGTTAAAAAAGCTAAAACTATAGAATTAAGTAATGTATACATCACAGCATAGCTTCACAGTAATGTCCATAAAACCTTAACACTTTGTAAAATGCATAGTTATGCACAACAGTTTTGAACATTCATTCATCCCAGAGACAACATGTTGGCACAGTATAACGAAAGACTTAACAAGTCTTGTTTATCATCTTTGACTGGCTTTCAGGTTCTGATAACGAATTAATTCTTCCGGTGTCACAGAAGGTACTAACAGTTCAACTGCCACCTTGAAATCCTCCTCCCTGAGAAGAATTTCAGCTTCCTCCTCCTTTACTTTGCCTGAAAATATTTATAATGTAGTATAGAATGGGACCCCTATTGCAAAAAAATATACAATGGCTAACAGTTGCCATATCATTTATTACAATTTAATCTTTAGCTGAGGATCGACATTGTCACAAATATTTTCAAGCAATGTAAGGAATATAATAAAAATATGTTTCCAATGATATAATGTTAAGATATTGTGCTGATACTCACCTTCTGTTACATCTTGTATGGTGCGATGAAGTGCTGTGTACAACGCATCAGTGCATAAGGAATACAAATCAGCACCAGTTAAGGTGAAGGGCAATAGCTCAGCCACACGTTCAAGAAGAACATCCTTGTCTAGCGGGACTCTAAAGGGCAAAGAAAATCATCAATGAATTCTTAGCAACCTATGAGCTTGAAACAAGTCACTAACTCTACAGCTCAAAAGCAGGGCAGTTACTACAAATGTAAGGCTAGGTTTTGAGCTAGGAAAGTGCTACCAGATTTGAATAAAACCAAACAAGAGAAGATATTTATCCTAGTTTCTTAAGTATATGAAGTTTGTTTTATTACTCTCAAAAAGCTATCCTTGTTCCAAGTTTTGTTTATAATCATGAAGATATAAGAAAAGACAAAAGTACACAAACTTACTTAGTTTCCAGCTTGTCATTTCAAATGACAATGTGAAAGTTTACTTAAAACTATACAAATTAATTACTTTTTTAAAGATTTCTGTAATAAACTTGATGAAGAGGACAGCATCAGAATGCAGATATTAGCCTATAATGAATAAGTGTAGATTTATCTGTGAACCCTGGACTTCTGAGATCTAACTTACTTAGAAGTGACTGCCTGAAGTATCTTGACTTGTCCTTCTCTGTCTCCACAAACACCAAGGTACACCAGTTTCTCAAACCTGTTTGTAAGAAATAGATTTGACTCTGAGACACTGCCTTTCAGAAGGCAAGAGATACTGTCTGCATAAATATCAATAAAATTGAACGTAAAGTTAGCTTACCATCCACATCTTTATGTTTTCCAGGATATAAAAATGATATTGTTAGTATACAATAAAGTTTTGTACATACTTACCTGGCAGATATATACATAGCTTACGACTCTGACGTCACGACAGAAAATTCAAAACTCGCGGCACACGCTACAGGTAGGTCAGGTGATCTACCTTAGCCCGACGCTGGTGGCAGGTGAAGAACTAACCCCCCTTTTCAGTCAGATTTTTCTCTTCCACCTGTCTCCTGAGGGGAGGCTGGGAGGGCCATCAATCGTATATATCTGCCAGGTAAGTATGTACAAAACTTTATTGTATACTAACAATATCATTTTTGTACATGAACTTCCCTGCCAGATATATACATAGCTGATTGACACCCTTGGTGGAGGGAAAGAGACTTGTAAGTCCAGAGAAAGGGGAAATAACATATGTTAAAGTAATAAATACCCTTGATTCTTACCTGATTTAGGCAGAAGACTTCATAGTTACTGTCTACAAGTCTGC